>NC_134012.1:25064210-25264210 GCF_047716275.1 Strix uralensis | reverse complement strand
AGCCTGATGCAGCTGTAAAGGTGAAGTGTTGCCTGCCAGGCAAACATTAACAAGAATGATGCTTTACAAAATGTGGAAACTCTAATAACAGTCTTTTATGCATATAAGTGGTTGAGTCTCATGGTTACCTGAAGGAAGAGCAGAGCAGAGGAAATTGTCAGGGTAGAATTCTAAAAAAAAATAGAGGAAAAAATTATTTTGACTTTTGTGAGAGAAGCTTAATGATAAACTGGAAGATGGTGTGATATTCATAGTGTTCACACATAGGGACAGAGGTTGTGGTACTGGTGGCCTTTTTGTAGAGGCATGACTGTAAGCTGCATAGTCATGTTTCTCCCACCCAGGAAGATGTGTAAATCTGATTTTTCTAAAAACGAAGTTCATATTTTGCTCAGATTGTACCACTTTTGCACTGCACTTAGTAAATTGTTTTGCATTAGACAGGCCTCAAAACAATGTTCTCGTGTTGAAGGTCATACAGCTGTCAGCAGTTTCCATGAGCTTCCTTTGTCTGGAGGAGGTTTTCAGTGTATTCTCCCATAAAGAGATGCAAAGTCAAGAAGATAACAAAAAAATGTTACTGTCTCTGACTCTGCAGCTTAATTGTATCATGACAGATACTAAGAACTGAAATTTGTGCCAAATCTCTTCTAGTCAACATAATCATGCATAACCTTGCAATATTTTGTTGACAGTGGCAATAAAGACCATCTGTAATGAGCTGCATGAAGTAGTTGCAGGAAAAAAAAAAGTTAGATAACATTCAGTGTAGACAAAAGTAAAGCTATGCAAATGTGAAAAAAACAATTCTAACATGACCTACAGAGTGATGGGTTGTTATTGCTGAAGAATGAGATCTTGGAGGTGTGACAGCTGCTGGCACAAAATATCTGTGCTCAAAAATAATGAAAAAAAAGAATTGATTAAAAGTTATAAGGAGAGAATGAAATCATGCTGCTATTGAAATATGCCATATGCCCAGATCTTGAATGCTTTGAGACAGTCCAGTCCCTCCCACCTCAAAAAAGGTATATTATAACAGAAAAAGATTAACAGGATATCAACCATCATGATCAAAAGTATAGAGCAGTTAATAGACTAGGAGTATCCAGCTTGGAGAAGGCAGGACAAATCAGATGTTTGTTATAGACAGTAGTCTATAGATGGCAAGGACTCTCCCGTGCTCCTCTCACAGGGGAGAGAAGTCTGGAGGGAAGGAGTGGAGTCTGGGAGAGAGGGAAAAGAGGTGGTTTATTTTTTGTCTTTGTTTCTCACTACCCAAATCTGTTTTATTTGGCAGTAAATTAGATTAATGCTCCCCAAGCTGAGTCTGCTTTGCCCACAACAGTAACTGGTAAGCAATCTGTTTTTATCTTGGTGCATGAGCTTTATCATTCCTGTTTCTTCCTATTTTCTCCCTCTGTCCTGCTGAGCATGGGGAGTGGGTGACTGGGTGGGTAGAAGTTTGGCCATTAGCCAAGGTTAACCCACCGCAAACAGTTACACATGCTGTTATATTTCTTGAATCAGTACCATTTAAGAAATCAAGGTCTTATGTAGGAAGGGAGAAGATATGTCTCTGTTATACATCTGCTGCTGGCCACTGTCAGGGATGACAGTCTCTGTTGGTCTTGTACTCTTAAAATCAATTATATTAAAACAAAATAGTTTTGTAACTGCATATCCTGAAATTCTGTAGGAAAAATTTATATGTAAGCAAGAGGCTGGTTTTCACCCATAAGCAGCTTTCAAAACGCATTTAACCTTACTCTGTGTTAGGCACAAAGCAAAAAATACTGCAAATACAAATTATAACCTTTATTTTTCAATACTTACAATGGGTTTTTTTGCTCCATCTTCCCCAGTAATTTATAGACTTTGCCAAATAAAGGGCTCAAAACAGATTTTCAGATGAGTTACTTTAAATGATAATTATCCTCCATAATCTTAGTCTTAGGAAAATGTAATTACCTTTAGGTATTGTTAGTAATGAATAAAGAATTCAGGCCTCCCTTCAGAACAAAAGAGTTAATTATATATTCACCATCATACAAATGAAGCCGGGTAATGTGGCATAGTTGTTTTTCTGAAATATCTGATATGAGTCCTTGGGCAAAACAGTGAATAACCTTTAATTATAAAAAATAAATGACAAAGAGCAATGAATAAATAATATTGTAGGCTTGAAACAATTTTAAATAATTTGTCAATGAACTGATAGTCTGGGCTGACAACTAATAAAACCAATGGGACCTGTCTTGTGTATTGCTATTCTATCTACTTAAAAGCATGGAATCATTATTCTTTTTTGAATGGAGCCCTCTTCTAGCAGGAATCAGGCTGGCAGAATTGTATAGAAAATATCTAAATAACTTGTTGTTTTCTTCAATTTCAGGTAGCATGACCATGAGACTGTCTCAGAAAAATACTTTTTCTTCCTACTGTTAAAACTACACATAGAAAAAGTAAGAGGAGGGTTTGGCAGGCTGGATAATACACGTAATGTTATCTACCAGAGCAGTGGAGGGGTTCAGAATAGAAAGTGGCTCTCTGGCATCTCTAGTCCAGTGGGGATGCCAGTACTCTACTTCTGTACTTGATCTACTTTTACATCAGTGCAACTCCATTGACTGGTCTACTTATTTTAAGTTAAGCTATTCAAGTGACACTGAAAAGGTTTTGCTGCTTCAAGTGTCTCATAATACTTTTTTTTTTTTTCATTTCACAGCCTTCCAGAACTGTGCAGAGGTTGTAGCGGGTTCAGGTTGGGGAAGCACCTACCACTGAGGCAATTTGGGTTGGAGGAGCTCTTTTACAGTTAAAATTGTCTACAAAATAAATATCACACCTCTAACTGCCATGGTACTTTGAGTAAAGTTTCATACATAGATATGCTTAAAAAGAAATCTACAAATCACTGATACTTTGGAGGCCAGTGCCTCTGGTTTCCTTCACAATTCCCAACTTGCTCTCATCACTGCTAAGCAGCTCCCTCTAGAAAGCAGAGTGTATGAATAAACACACATATGTAAACACAGGTAAGTCTTCTATCCTTGAATGTGTGTTGATACTTAGTGTAGGCTGAGTTAAAGTCAAAATGTCTTGAATACAAAAACTTTCCTATAAAAATATTCTACGGCTTCTGCTCATTAACTTTTGCAATAGCTGAAATAACTGAATTTCCCATAAGGTCAAATTTCTGTACAAGAGAGGACTTTAGAGTGTATAACAATGGGCCAGGGCATGTGTCAGCTAACATGAATTTAAATGGAGTATCATCAGGAAAAAACCAAAACAAAGCTAAACCTAAGAACCTCCCCCTGAGGCTTTCCTAAAACAATTCCTCAGGTTAGTTGACATAAACTTTTGCACGTGCTGCTGTTTAGTTAACATATTTGAGGATTCTATGGTTTCTGGATTATTAATATAAGCAAAAACTTCTTAAAATTTGTTTAATTAAAATTTAAAAAATTGTGAGGATCTGCAGTCAAAAATGACAGAGGAATGAAACACTTGTTTGAAAGTCATGTATCTTAAGATTTGTTCTCTCTGGAAAATGGATAACAGTGTGAATTCACATGAGCTTGGAGTCTTCTTTTGGATCCTAGATTAGTACAAAACAACAATGCTCTAAACTACTGTCAAGTTAGTGGGATCAAAGAAACTCAAGTAACCACCTAATCACAAGGTCTAATAGAGTGGATTTCTCAGACACAGATAAGGTCTCTAATCTTTGTGTACAATGTGTGAGAAAAAGTGATGTATCTCAGAGCAATCCCAGAAATTGTGCCATGCCCACCCTTGGAGGGTCTCAAGCTCCAATCAGGTAAAACCCTGCGCATCTTGAACTGACCTCATGGCTGACCCTGCTTTGGGCAGGAGGTTTTGGAGCAGAAGTCTCCTCCAATCGCAGTGATGCCATGATAATACCATGGTTATTGTTAGGTTGTGCTGCTTTTATGTTGAGAAAAACTTTGCAGATGACTTGAAATGTTTTGAAATTAGGACTCTGAACCATTAGTGGGATTTGGACTTTAATGAGTTTTGACAACATTACTGAAGGTGTTTACTCAACACTAAAATCTGGATCATAAGTTAAAATGATTGTGTCTGAAAATGTTAAATGCCTTGTATTAGACATTCAGCATCAAAAAACGTTGAAAAACTGTCTCATTTTCAAAGTCTGCTCAGGATATCTCAAAAGCTGAGGTGTTTACAGAACTTGGCTACTTTAATGAAGTTACAGATATATCAGTATTTATTTGTTTTTGATATTCTAGGACATGCGTGATTTGCAGTTCTTAATGTATGTCACCTGACATCACCTGCAGGTAGTAAACTGCATTTTCACAAGTGATAAAATGAGCCTCAGCAGTTTAGCTGAGGTCATTATGGGTTGGGATCTGAATTCAGGTTTGCAGGTCCCAAGTTATTGTCTCGGTCACTTAACAATCCTCTATCTGAGATAATAAGCAATTTAGCTTAGTTGAGTAATTAGCAAACATAATAACCTACTAAATCAACTTCTGAGCTAGACATCAAGAGGGACTTTATTACAATCCTAGTAAATAAGATATTACTCAAATGTAATTCATGCTTATTTTGAAGATGTTTATCTACTGAAAAAGTATGACAAATACTATTCACTTTGTTGTTTTTTACTCTGTACTTATCAGCATATTTTGATGGGTGTTTCCCAAAGGGGTCAAAACCGTCAGAGTATAAGAAGAGAGACTATTGTAAATGTAATGAGGCTGTAGACTGCAACAAGCACCATCCATCACTGTCATATAGAGAAGTTGGTATGACCTGAAGATCTGCAGTTCTCTGAAGAAGACTTCTCAGCCACCTGAGTTCACCCAGTTTGGTTTTATGTGCTTTCAGAAGAGATTATCTGTTTTTGGCAGATCTTTCTCTCTGCTCCATTTACTTACATCTGACTGCTGAAATTATAACATAACAGGAGGTCCTCTGCATGAGTATGCATGATATGAGAAGAGTGATTATTCTTCCAGCAGTATCTTGGAGAATTATTAGTGCTGCTTTCTGTACATTACTTTACGAAAAGATAAACAACAGTAGCAGCAAACGGGTACCTTCAAAAAGAAAACACTGTGCTATATTGGTGACCATCCTGACTTTCAATTGGAATTGTATCTAGGTAAATTTGACCATTTAGAAGACAGTGGAGTGAAAATTCAGATTACTTACTTTTTAATGTTCTCTAGACTAACATCTTCCAAGTTTTAATGACAGGATTGGAGACGTTTGTGTTCCTTTACCAGGGGCAGCTTTTAAAAGTTATATGTGGGCATACTCTCTCTGCTTCACCTAGAGGTTAAGATTTTTCACTTAAACCTTAACAAATATCTTGGCAAACACAGCTAAATATGTAGTAAGTGGTGACCTTACTACAGACTAATTCCTGTCCCTATATGGGAGGAAGGAGAGTTTTCTTTAACTGCTCAAGTGGACAGGATGTAATACCAATGTATTATTTAGAGCTTATAACAGATGCCATACAAGCTTGACATTTAAAGAAGTTAACTTTCATCTCTACTTTCATTTTTCTTCTTTCCATAGTGCTGCCTAGAGGACCTTTGCTTTGCAGAGCAATTAGACACTATAGTTACTCTGAATTATGCTTCAATGTCATCTATAGACTGACTGTGTACTGTGTTTTTAGTCTCCTGTTCTACTCTGTTGTTGGCTACACGTTATCTTAGTTGCTACTGCTTACATCCGTGGTGTCAACAGTCAGCTCCCTCCTGTGAATCTGGGAAGGCCATTGCTACTCTCTCATGCAGCCCCGTACACTTATTCCTGCTAGACCAGCTGTGGGCCTCTCTCTAAAGCAGAGGGTTTTTTCTGTTTTGCCAAAGTGAAAGAAATTCAATGTCTTTCCAATTTATAGTCAAGCTTTTGCTTCCCAGCTGCTGCAGCTGTCATATATTGCTCCTTCTGGTGCTCAGCTATTTAAAACTAATCTGTCTATAGACTTCAGTTGAATTGCTAATTAATTGCAATCATTACAGACTAAGATTTGAGGAATTTTGTTTTCTGCCTTTCAGAGACGAAGTTTTGTCACCAAAGTAACAGGGTATTACTAGTTTTCCATGCTGGAGTACAGGACCATAACAATGAGGAAGGCATATATTATGAATATGTTTATCTTTTAACAGTATTGTGCAAAAGATCTCATAGGAGTGAAGCAAAACTCTTTTAAGAAGAAGTTTCCCCCATCCTGTTCTTTTTATCTTTTTTCTCTTTACACCTTACAAATAGGTGTAAAAAAATCACTTTGGTTAATTTTACACCTTGAAAAGAAGAAAAAATAGCAGTTGAAATCAGGATGTAGAGTATAGGTTTTCCTAAAGTTTTCCTAAAAAAAATAAAGCTTTTTTCATGCTACATAAATAGTTTCAGTTGTGTAGAATGCTTATCTTTCATTATACAGTTCAGTAAGTTATGGAAGAGATCTCTTTCCTCAGTAGCTCTTTGGTTGTTTCGCAGGCCCCTGCACTGAGGTTGGCAGCCACTAATGATCCCTTTCCACCCATGCTCTGTCTTCCCAAGTCAGTAGATTTACTAGCTTGATCCCCATGCTAAATGTCCATTCTTGATTGTTGGTGAAGGGAAAGAAGTGGTTGTCAAGAGAGCAAGAAAGTTTGAAAGGTACAGAAAAAAAGGGGGCTTGTGATTCTGTAATATTTTTCTTGTAACCATTGTGGACACAGACTGTCACACAAAGGTGAAGCATATGGTTTTGTTGTATCCCTTATGAATGGCATGGACAGTTGTTTACAAGTATACAGAAACATTTTACTACCTATTTGACACCCTGTGATTAGGTGGGTTTTTTTCTTTCTTTCTTTTTTTTATTTTAAATCAGTGTTTAGAAAAAAGAAACCTATCTCCTAATTGGTCAGCTCCCCTAGGTTTGGATACAGTTTTCCCAAAAGCTTTTAAAAAATCTCCTTTTACCTTTCAGAGTATAAATACCTCTAATGCTGATAAACAAAACATTGTGTTGCTGAAGGCTCAGCTGAATAGTACACTCCTAAAGAATAATAGCTTTCCAGTTGCTGGTGCAAGGAGTCCCAGATTGCTGTAACATGGCAAATAATTATATTAATGGGAGCTCAAATAACCATCAGAGTTTTTTGAAAACTCCTGTTCATTTCCTGATTAGGAAAGAGCTTTCTCGGATGAAACTTTGTTTATCCCTTCTATTGAGTTATTACTTCCAGTGGGACCAGAAGTTCCCTCTACAAAGAAAAAAAAAAAAAAAAAAGAGGAGTGGGGAATAAAATTTTTGGGAGGTTGCAATGCAGGCCAATGACTTAATTGTGTCAGGGGACTGCTAACTTCTTTCTGTTCAGTGATGACTGGCTGTATTTGCCTCTTGAAGCCCCTGTCAGCTATTTTTGCCCCTTGAAGTAGTCTGGGGTGGTTTTCCCTGCTCTTCACAGAATCACAGAATCATCAAGGTTGGAAAAGACCTTGAAGATCATCTAGTCCAACCACTAACCTAACACTGACAGTTCTCAACTACACCATATGCCTAAGCGCAATGTCAACCCCGTTCTTCTGAAGAACTGGGTTGAGGCATGCCTGTTGGATCTATGTACAGTGCCCTTTGTCCTACCGTGGCCATATTTCCATCCAAAATGTGTCAGAGGTGTGTGAACAGATGAAAGCAGAGCATACTATGCCTCGTTTGCTCAGAAGCAGGAAGGCAGGAGGAGCTGTTCATCCTCCACCTTGCATATTTCCTTTCCTTTTTAAATGACTCCTTCTAATGTGGCATAAATGGCTAGAATAAAAAGAGGATTTATTCTAATTACACTGAAAACATATGTATGTAGAACTATTATCATTTCCCTGATGGCATGAGAGCACTGGAGCCTTCAGATACAGATAAAACTTCTGCTCAGAACCTGATAAAAGTCCTCCATGTGCTTCGAGCACATCGTAAGCAAAGCTGTTAGTAATTGTCACTGTCGATATGTTCCTTCCTCCAGACGGCACCACAGCAGCTGTGCCTTTAGGACTGCAAAACACTTTACATGATGAGCCCCTTAGTATCCTAAATTTCCTGCTCAGGAATCTCGTCGAGCTTAAACTATCCCAGACAGGAGTCATCTCTGGAAGGTAACATCAGTTGTCATGCCTGAGAGAACTGTTTTGTTCAGTATGGTGAAAGAGGGGTTCAACTAATGTAAAGTGGGTGGGTTTGTCTGAGTCATTTTTTGTTGTTCTTTATGTTGTTATTTCAAAGGAAAAATAAATGCAAGCCAACTAGTTTTCCTTCATATCCTGAAAGCAGGCAAAAGGCATCTTTTGCATTCTTCCTTCAAAAACGCAATCTCTGAGGGTGCAAATAATTCAGAATATAATAAATACTAGTACCCTCTATCCAAAGAGTAAGGGGTATATATACATCATGTAAATTTTTGCTAAGAACTTCTGTTTGTGTTAAGTGGGATTAATCTTTCCTTGCTGACATGACTAGGAGTCTAGGTCTCCTTCATATCACCTGGAAAAGAAACAGAATAAGAGGAAATCATCATATTAATCTAGCTCATGCCAGACCTGGCTGGTGGGGGAAGAGTGGAAAAAATTATGGACCAGAGGAAGAACTATGCCTATTTGAAACAATCTGGTAATACCTGCAGGAAGCAGGACAGCAATGTCTGTAATAGTGCTTCCTCTGGAATTCACTGGGGAGGACTTCTGATTTGGGCACCGTGGCAGCCTGCCTCTGCATTCGGGGAAGCCTCCTCTGCTAGCTATGTTAGTGAAAAAAATATCTAATTGTGGGGTAGATGCTTCCCCAGATGCATTCATGTTAGTGAGCAGCTCCCATGGGAACTTCCAGCAGGTTGCTGTCTGGGAAACTGTCAGCCCAGACATAGAAACAGGTTATGGGGAATTTTCCATTCTGTGAGTTCTGTGAGAAAAGTATTTTGAGGGTTTGTTTGTTTTTTGTTTTTTCTTTTTTTGACAAATGGTTTGAAGGAGTGCTAGTTCATGAGTCAGAGCCTGAGAAAGAAGTCCAAGAGCAAGTCATTCCTTTCATCTCCTGCCATTAATCCAAGTGCCTTCCACCCTATCAAAAGAACATTGGGAATATAGGGTTGTGTTTTGTATTTACAATAGGATCAGTGCAACTGGCTTCCCCTCTAAAAAATAAAAATTTAGACCTTTTCTTCATATGAATCATAAAAATCATGCACTCTTTTCACTCCTGAAATTAGACAGGAGGTTGTGTCTAGGTGTGCAAAGCATAAGCTAGTCCCACTCTCTGAGCAAAACTAAGTACATCCTTTTCTTCCCCTACCCTGTAGCCCCCAAAGGGTTGAAGAAGGTGTGGGCTGAGAAGGGTGCCTGTCAAAACTGCACAGTCTGGCAGTACCAATAATCAAACTCATTTTTGCCTGTGGCACACAGACAGCAACATATCCGTCAGTCCAAAATATAGCAAGGGGGCTTGGACAAGAGAGGAGGACAGAAGGAGATGTGCTCTGGGAAGGCAAACAACCCCAGAGCAGAGTAATGGGGAGAGACTAGCAGGAAAGAAACTCAGATTTACTATATGATCAATGATTACCAATTGTTATGCTGCTTTACTGGAGTGCCACAAATACTGAATACATAGTTAAGATTGGGCTGCTTTGTGGAGATGTCAGATTTAATTTGTCTGGATTCTTTTACCCACGGAGAACACAGAAAGTCTCCCCCAAAACTGGTGTCCGAATACCAAATGACCTTTCAACAAAATTTGTGTTTATTTCACTTGTCTAAGTTATTACCTTAGGCTAGGAAATACTAAGGATATGTATTTCAGGCTTCTGCATTCAGTAATCCCTGGTAACCTTTAGTTCTTGATCATCTTTAAAATCTTTAAGAAAAGTGAACAGTCTTAAGATATATCATGGAAGTGGAATTCTCCATAAGTATTTAAACAGATCTAAACAATAAAATACATAAAATGTTAATTATTTTAATTGTAAACCATCCTAATCCTAATGATTCAGAAAAATTTCAGCACATCTGCAGAGTTGGTGTAAGAGGCGAAGTGAAATATTTCTTGCATTTAAATTTAATTTTTAATTTACAGTTATACTTCTTCCATGTTTAATTTCATAGAGTGTTATTTGGCTGAACTCCCCAAGCCCAACACCCAGTACTGAAAAAGGTCTAACCCCAAACTCTTACAGAGTTACAGAATATATTCTTATTCTTAGTGTGACCAGAATAATGGATCATGAAATTGCCAGGAAGTCTTACTTATGGAGTCATTAAATATAAGCCTTAAAACCTATGGAATTACAATGAAGAGCAGCTAATTACAACAACCTTGCCATATTTGATAAAGGGTAGATTTTTTGCATTTGAAAATCTCTTTTCCTCTCCATCAAAACCAATTAGTCATATACTGATTTACGTTGCATGATCTTTAACATATTCCACCTAGAATTACTGGAATGTCCCTGGTAAAATAATGAATTTTACTGCATGAATTTGTACATAGTTGGATTTTTTTTTTTTTTTTTTTAATAGGAGTCTAGGAGTGATTTTATTTTCAAAGAATTAGTACTTTTCTTTCCTTCAGATGAAAATCTTAACATAGATCTTCTCTCAAATAATTACTAAGAAATAAAACTTTGTCATTATGATTTTGTGCATTGTGAGTCTTTTAATAGGTAGAGTTTCTATTGCTGCTTTTGTTAAATACTGTGTTCTTGATGGTCTGAAAATTAGAAATTAATTTGTAGAAGAGACGATCATATTTGTACTATGACTTTTCCTTTGCCTCCTGTTTTACAGACAGGGACTGTGTCTCATTTCTGTTCCTTATCTAGCTTGCTGAAATCTAACCTCAGCCAGGAGTTGATGGAATCTAGAGCACAAACACTGATGCTACTAGCTTTATATGCACTCACAGAAAGCTTTATCTCATTACTTCTCCAGTCTTGTGACTAGACTTACGTTTGAATAATTTATGTGCTGTTTCCTGCTCGGTTTGACTTTCCAGTTTCTGAGGAACAAGTCACAACTGGAAGGCAAGAGAGGACTTCTGGAAATACGTTTTCATTGGGAAATGTATCTGTTATCTCTTAGTAATTAACAAGCAAGTACCTTTTCCCCAGCAGTGTAAAGGCTAAAGCATGACTGTAGGAAGAATCACTGAGCTCTCTGAGAGAGATATATCAGCGTATCCAGTAGCTTTTATAGTTTGCGAGAGACAAAGTTATTTAGGTGATAGAAGGACTACTTTAAGATGTAAAAAAGTAGATGATAAGAGTCTCTTTCTTTGAAAGAAAAAGAAATGAAGATTACTCAAAATACAAAAAAAGGTTCTCTTGTTTGTTATCCTTTGTTTGTTTGGGGAGTGTTGTATTTGTTCTGTTTTTAATCTAAATGCCCTGGATATTTAACAGAGAAAAAAATAGTAATATAGACTTTCTTCTCTTTTTTCTCTTATCCCTCCTTGAAGTTACTGGCATATCATCCTGATTTGCTTTATTTAGCAAGAGGCTAAGATTTTCAGAAGAGACTAACAATTTAGAGTGCCTCAATGTTTAAATTCCTAAACCAATAAGTTATTACAGGGTGTCTCATCCCACACGGTGGGTTACAAGGTAAGGGAATCTTTCAAATTCCCCGAGACCCTGCATGCCAGTGGAAGAGCTGGTCTCTGCTTGGCAAAGCCGCAGAGCAGGCTGAGTCACGACAATGACTCAGAGGAACAATTATGCTGGTAATTTTATTAACTGACCACTTTAGTAAGTGAATGGAGACAATTTGGCAACAATCTTATGATAACTGACCAGGGAACAAATAAAGGCACTTTGGTGATGAGACTGTTTTCCTAATAACCTGTCAATGATCAACAGATCCCAATTCAATTCATACAAAACTTATATACATGAATATATGGAAGAAGGAGAGAGAGAGAGAGAGAGAGAGAGAGCAAAAAGAGGAAAGAGAAAAGAGAGGAGGGGATAGGAAAAGGGGAGTCACCACCCTTGGATCCTGCGTTGTCACAGAGTAGCCAGTTTGGTCTGTAGGTTGACCAAGACACACATGGGGTGTTGTCTTTATATAGTCTTTCTTATGCATGTGCAATAGGTTGTTCCAGAAGGTTCTTACTTTCTCTGGCTTGTATCCACGCAGTTAGGCAAATTTTCTCTGGGAAACGATGGGAGGGAGGGGTACAGAAACGTCCCACTGCCCCACTTCTGCAGAGGTCACTCTGCTTCTTGCCTGCAGGGCTTCCCACTCAAGTTTTTTGAGACATCCTCTTTACAAACAGTTTCTTGTTTATGAACAGTTTGTGACACAGGGCCTGCTTTTCAGAAAGCTATTAACAGAAACTAATGTAAGTTTAACACTTGTAAACATTTCAGCCATTTGAGTGTGAATGTCTACTAGTCCCAACAGGAGCAACTGATTTCAGCTATCCCTGCTCTGCAAATAACCCTGTTCTAGGACTAATCCTACCATTGTTGTGGTAGAACAAAAGAACAAACTTTGCAAGATCTTCTGAAAATCCCAATTATATTCTCAATGAAGGATCTGAACTATACAGAAACCAAAAGGTTCTATTACAAAGTAAATTACTTTATGACTAATGATACAAAGTAGCTAGCTAAAAAAATGACCATCATTTGAGAGAACTGAAAGCTAGTAACTGTCCTCTGAACTGATAGATATTTGGAGTACTGTAGCAGTGATAAGTCATGTCATGTTATCCCATGAGTCTAGGCAGGAAGGTCTGAATCAGATACACCTCTTCCACAGAACTGTATCCCTTTAACTTGCCTCTCCTCCTCTTTTCATTTGATATAGCATTCCTAGATGAAAAATTTAAACCCAAAGATGGATTTTTATCCAGAGCTGGAGCAAGCCATAAATCTGTTGCTGGGTTTGCAGAGGTACCTTCAGATTCCAGGTGAGACATTTTGTTGGAGAAAGTCCAAAGCATGTCCTATCCAAACCCCTGTTTCTACAAGTTTTGAGCCACCTGCACCCAGTCCTGTCTGAATGGGAGGCTGAGTGTCCCTGCTGAAAGCAGTGCTGCTATTCAATCCTCTATGCCATTTGGGCACACAGCAACTTTGAGAAATACACAGTATAAATGACTTGTCATGCTTGAAGAAAGGCCAAATTCTTCCCACATGTCTGAATCGCCAGCACACAGTGGGATTCTCCTTTGAGGAGCTGTTAGGGCAGCTAGTAATACACCAGTACTCCCACCAATGGGCAATATGCCCTGGGCAAGTGCAGGGCATGTAACAGTTCTGTTCAGGAGAACTCTGCATCTCTCAGGAGTGTGGGTGAGAGAGGTCTAAGCTGAATATTTAAGGAATATTTTAGTAGTCTTCTTTCACCAACACCTCAGTCACTGTCACAAAACAATCGCTTGTTGTAAGTTGAGCTCACACTTCTGTGTGGCTGTGGTGCATCTTTGATTAACCATATATGGCATATCATCCTGCGCAGTATGACTTGCTATGATCTAGGAAGACTGGCATGTACAGAAATTTTGCAACCTCATTTACTGTGTTATGTCAATCATGTTTTGCATGAGTTCACAAATTTTGCCAGATCTCCATCTAATATTAAACTATATGAATGGCAAGCTACGTACACAGTTCCATCTTCCTGCAAGTAGGAGGATGCTCATCTTATTCCTTCTCCTTTCTCAGCAAGGAATGAAGCTTTCAAGAGCCTACAAAAGGTGAAGTTATTGATGAAGAATCAATGCTCAACTCCAATGAAGGAGTTTTACATTGTATAATTACCTTCGAGCTTAAATCAAGACACTGTTATGATTTCTAATTGCAAGTCTTTTGGTGGTGAATTTGTCATGCTAAAGAATTTACAGAATTATTTCATGTGAATACATACTCAAATGTCTGCAGTAACCATGTACTTTGGAGTGTGCGCTTGGATCAGTCATAAAAGAGCAAGTTGCTTTCATCCGGATTACAGGGAAAACTGTAAGAAAGAAGAGTGAAAGGGACAGAAATACAAAGTAAGATGTGTATTTGGCATACTGAGAATGACTTTTTTTTTTCCCTTGCAGTTTACTGGAAAAACATTTTCTGAAGAAAACAGGTTATAGGGGAACAAGAGAAAGGAAACAAATTTTCAGGAGCTCTAATCCTACTTCTGGGTGTTATAATCTGTCTTGAGAAGCTGCTCAGTATTCCAGGATATATTTTTTATATATATTCTAGTAGCACTGTGAAATTAATCACTGAGAAATTAGAATTATCAGTGATAATGTCACATATGACTGTTATTTTTTCATAATTATTTATTTCAGTAACAAAAGTTGAACATTGTTGTCCATTCTTCCATGGCACTGGAAAAGATAATAAATAAGGATATGGTATTTTTCCTTTAAGAAATTGGGGTTTTTTATACTTCTCAGAGAGAAAAGAAAATAAAATTTCAGGTTCTTTCTCAGACATTCATATCCTTGTGACATAAGCGGACATGATCTAATGGAATTATGGGAACACCAGTTCATTAGAGCAAGAATCATTTATACTGAAAGGTTTGATATGCAGCGGGAAACTTAATTATCACAAGAGGTAGTACTCTCAGGAAAATCTAAAAAGAACCTCAAAACCTATTACAAAAGAACTCAATAACTGATAGGTTATTTTTTTAAGATGTTAAAAAATGTAGAATATCTAGAAATACATCTACTGTTTTCTTACCCAAAGGGACGCTGTTTTGATACTGATGAGGTGAAGAACAGGGAAAACAGTCCTTGCAAAACCACAGGTCTTCAGTCAGCCACTTAGGAAACACTACTGTAAATGTTATAACCCAGTGTCATTTTCTGACTTAGGAGATAGCACTCTGTGATGTGGACAGTCTGAAGTATTCATAACAGTGAAAAGCAGCAAAGGTCAGGTCAATATATACTTTATCAGGACCAATCTTCACAAACCATATCAAAAACCTGCAACGTTTTCAAGTTCATTTGTTTTTTCTGCTAGTACTGAAATGCCCTGAAAAATATGAAATATTCTGGCAATTTTCAATCAGTTTTCTGTTGGACCTGTTCTGTCTGTGTCACATCAGTATTAATGTCATATGATTTAATCTTGATGAGCATTATTATGAGGCCTGTTCAATGAATTAATAATTATCCATTTATTTTCAAGTGCTAACATTAAATCCATAAAGTTTTAATATATTAAAAAGATTGTAAGATTTTATTGCCTGTGTAACTCCTAAATAGAGAGTAGACTGACCAGGTTCATTTTTCCTTCCTGCTCATCAAAGCACATATTTTTGTCAGCTAACAATTTACCTTTAGTAAATGCTTTATTAAAACTAAGCATTTATTTGTGACCATTCATCTGAAGTGTAAATGCTTTGTGTGCCAGACAGTCTGTCAGTTTCACAGAACTTTTTGATTAAACTCTTTACCATGCAGCTTTGTAGGCTACAGTCACAAAGAACAACCATGTCATGAATAAACCCAGAGAAGTACTAGAAGGAAAATATTGCACTGAAATAGAAAACCTGCTGATTACTTGTTAAATGAGTGCTGTCAGTGAGATCAGGATGGAGATTTAGTTTCTGTGCTCTTAATTCCTTTTATATATATGAGATGGCTTCATATGCCTCTTTCAAACATTGTTTCAGCCTGGTTCCAGTTCAAGAACCTTGCCCTTCTTCTGCATGTATATATTCATCTCTTTCAGTTTATGAATAATGTAAAAGATTTAATTTTTACCAGAATTTCATAATTGCATACTGCAAATGCATTTGAACAGTTTAAGACTTATATTCTTAGTCTACTAAGCGACATCATGAAAGTCCTCTCTGAATACAGCTATTTATGTTACTGATATTTGTTTGTCTTTAAAAAGTTTTTTGATTAATGTTATCAGTCTCGAGGCATTTAATTGAGCGAATTCTGCTCAAAACAAAACATTGTAAAAGAAAGTTAGTCCGGATTTGTTTTGCTGCTTTGATTTTTACAGCTTTGAGAATGAAACACCCTGGTACACTGCCTGCCTTTGAAGCTATGTGCTTCCTGACTTCTTTGTGTTGGGAGCACCCACATTTACAGTTTCAGTGCTGCCGCTTCTCATGACTGTATTGTAAACTTGATAATATTTTCCTAAAGCCACAGTTTCTGGGATTATTAATACTTGAATTTTAAACAAAAATGTGAAGATTTTATATTCTTAATATTTCAGGTTAAAAAAAGAAGTTAAGCAAGTGCATCCCATATGTGCACCAAGCAACTCAGGCTGCTTTTTCAATTTATTAATTTTTGAGTTCATGATTTTTAAACAGGAAATTTCAGTGTTGAATTCAGAGTTGAATGATGGATACTTACTATCATAGAGAGCTGCAATTAACTGGGCAGCTTTTTAACTTTTTCAGCTAAAATAAATCCACATTAGAAACATCAAAACATATTTCAGCTGATGGAAAAACAGATGAAAACAACTCCTCTAAATGGTTCAACCTCATCCTAAGGACCAAAAAAATTTTTGAGTTATGCCTTTATCAGATCAACCTCCTTTTAGACTGGGCTATACTCTCCTGGTGAACAGATTATTTTGCTTCAACTCCACAAATCTAATTCTTTCCAAAAGGTCCTAGAGGAATTAAGTGTCTTTTCTGTTGTGAATTCTACTTGTGATGAACCATGACAATCTTGGTTACTTTAATTAAACATATGTCTCAAAATAAATTTTCTCCATCTGTTTGACTTGTTAATTAGAGCAGTAAAAACATAATAAATTTCAGAAATATATAAGCAAATTAGGTAAAATTTTTGAAATTTTTCATACTATTTATGCAGCTAATAAAAGAGTAAAAACAGGCTGTGAAGAGGAATTGCCATGAGGAATCCTAAGTAAGTCACTTAACTTATTTCTACAAGAAGTACAGAACGAGCCTGTGGAACAGGGAGGAGTAATTTTTTTTTTTTTCTTTTTTTTTTTTTTTGAAGGAGGTATACAAAGAAAGATAGAAGAAAGAACATCTTTGAGATTAATCTTTGAGCAAGAACTTCTCTGTTGAACCTGTACCAGGGACTTGTCTACAGTCTCTACAATGCCTCCTGTGGAAAGCAAAATCTCCCTCTAAGCTGAGCATGCATTAAAGATGGAGGTGGGGAGAGAAGTTTCTATGGAGAAAACCCATATAGGAAATCCACATAATGGGTTGTCAATAAACTGGGGTTTTTTGTTATTTTGAGTCTGGCAAAACTGTGTTGTCTTTTATTTAACATCTTAGATCCATTTCTGGAAGTTTTATGAAGTATCTAAGTAAACTATTCTAGTTGAGCAACCTTGAACGGTCATTTGTTGGTTTTGTCCTATGATATGATGTAAGGATTGTACTGACAGAGAACTTCATGTAAGTTATGGGAGAGTTAAATCTCCCCTCTGCCACATTTTCACAGAATCACAGAATCGTCTAGGTTGGAAAAGACCTTGAAGAACATCCAGTCCAACCATTAACCTAACATTGACAGTTCCCAACTACACCATATCCCTAAGCGGTATGTTGACCCTACTCTTAAACACCTCCAGGGATGGGGACTCCACCACCTCCCTGGGCAGACCATTCCAATGCCTAACAACCCGTTCTATAAAGAAATGCTTCCTAATATCTAGTCTAAACCTTCCCTGGCGCAACTTGAGGCCATTATCTTGTCCTATCACTTGTTCCTTGGTTTAAGAGGCTCATCCCCAGTTCTCTGCAGCCTCCTTTCAGGTAGTTGTAGAGGGTGATAAGGTCTCCCCTCAGCCTCCCCTTCTCCAGACTAAACAACCCCAGTTCCCTCAGCCGCTCCTCATACGACATGTGCTCCAGACTCTGCACCAGCTTCGTTGCCCTTCTCTGGACACACTCGAGTAATTCAATGTCCTTTTTGGAGTGAGGGGCCCAAAACTGAACACAGTAATCGAGATGCGGCCTCACCAGTGCCAAGTACAGGGGCAAGATCACTTCCCTGTCCCTGCTGGCCAAATTATTTCTGATGCAAGCCAGGATGCCGTTGGCCTTCTTGGCCACCTGGGCACACTGCAGGCTCATGTTCAGCCAGCTGTCAATCAACACCCCCAGGTCCCTCTCTGACTGGCAGCTCTCCAGCCACTCCTCCCCAAGCCTGTAGCGCTGCTGGGGGTTGTTGTGGCCCAAGTGCAGCACCCAGCATTTGGCCTTACTGAAACTCCTCCAGTTGGCCTTAGCCCATCGCTCCAGCCTGTCCAGATCTCTCTGCAGAGCCTCCCTACCCTCAAGCAGATCAACACTCCACCCAACTTGGTGTCATCTGCAAACTTACTGAGGGTGCACTCGATCCCCTTGTCTAGATCATCAATAAAGATGTTAAACAGGAGTGGCCCCAAAACCGAGCCCTGGGGGACACCACTCATGACCGGCCGCCAACTGGATTTAACTCCATTCACCACAACTCTTTGGGGCCATCCAGCCAGCCAGTGCTTGACCCAGCAGACCATTCACTCATCCAGGCCATGGGCAGCCAGTTTCACCAGGAGAATGCTGTGGGAAATGGTGTCAAAGGCCTTATTGAAGTCAAGGTAAACTACATCCACAGACTTTCCCTCATCCAATAAGCAGGTCGCCCTGTTGTAGAAGGAGATCAGTTTTGTCAAGCAGGACCTGCCTTTCATAAACCCATGCTGACTAGGCCTCATCCCCTGGTTGTCCATTATATGACTTTTAATGGCACTCAAGATGACCTGCTCCGTGCCCTTCCCTGGCACTGAGGTCAGACTGACAGGTCTATAGTTTCCTGGATCCTCCTTTCTGCTTTTCTTGTAGATGGGTGTCACATTTGCCATCCTCCAGTCCAATGGGACCTCCCCAGTTTGCCATGATTTCCAGTAAATCATGGACAGCGGCTTGGCGAGCACATCTGCCAACTCCCTCAGCACCCTTGGGTGTAACCCATCCGGTCCCACAGACTTGTGAGCATCCAAGTGGTGTAGCAGGTCTCTAACCACCTCCTCTTCAACTGTGCTGACCTCAATCTGCTTCCCCTCCCCATCTCCCAGCTCATGAGGCTGGGTGTCCAGGGCACAGCCAGTTCTACTGCTAAAGACTGAGGCAAAGTAGGCGTTGAGCACCTCAGCCTTTTCCTCATCCTTAGTTACCATGTTTCCTTCTGCATCCAGTAAAGGACGGAGATTTTCCCTAATCCTCCTTTTGCTGTTATCGAATTTATAGTAACATTTTTTATTATCCTCAACAGCTGTAGCCAAGTTGAGCTCTAGCTGTGCTTTGGCTCTCCTAATGTTCTCCCTGCATAACTTCACTACATCTTTATAGTCTTCATGAGACACCTGGCCCCTCTTCCAAAGGCAATAGATTTTCCTTTTGTTCTTGAGATCCAGCCAAAGGTCCCTGTTTGGCCAGGCCGGTCTCCTTCCCCGCCTGCTTGTTTTTCAGCACACGGGAACAGCCTGCTCCTGTGCCTTTAAGACTTTGCTCTTGAAGTATGTCCAGCCTTCCCGGACTGCCATATCCTTCAGGGCAGCCTCCCAAGGGATTTTGTTAATCAGTCTTTTGAACAGGTCAAAGTTAGCCCTCCAGAAGTCTCCTGAGAGACTTCCGGAGAAGTCTCCACTCCGGTCCAAGACTTCACTCCAGTCCAACAACCGGCTGTAATTTTGAGCTGAAAAGCCACAGATATGATGCAGTACCCTTGAAAACATTAAGAAAATGAGATTTTTTTTGTAAAAAAGAATGTTATTAGTAAATATTATGTATCATAGTTATGATATGCTGATGTTAACGTTGAGTGTTTATAGGTAAGAATTAAGGGGAAGACCAAGAAGGCAGATATCATGGTGGGAGTCTGTTATAGACCACCCAACAAGGATGAAGTGGCAGATGAAATATTCTATAAGCAGCTGGGAGAATTCTCACAATCACTAGCCCTTGTTCTCATGGGGAACTTCAACTTACCAGACAATGTTAAGCTGGTGGAAATACTGGAAATGCAGTGTAGCAGAGAGGAAACAGTCCAAGAGTTTCCTGGAGTGTGTGGAAGATAACTTCCTGATGCAGTTGGTGATGCAGCAAACTCCGGAAGATGCCCCACTGGACCTTTTGTTTGTTAACAGAGGAGGACATGTTGGTGATGTGACAGCTGGAGGCCATCTTGAGCTCAGCGATAATGAAATTGTAGTTTTTGACCCTTGGAGAATTAAGGAAGGGGTCAGTGGAACTGCCACCTTGGAATTCTGGAGGGCAAACTTCATCCTGTTTCAGAGCCTGGTTGACAGAGTCTCTTGAGAGGCAGTCCTGAAGGGCAAAGTAGTCCAGGAAGGCATCCTAAAGATGCAGTAGCAGGCCTTCCCTATGTAGTAAAAGATGAGCTGGTGGGGAAGAAGACTGGCTTGGCTGAACAGAGAATTTTGGCTGAAACTCAGGAAAAAAAAAGAGAGTTTATAATCTTTGGAAGAAGGGGCAGGCAACTCAGAAGGAATACAAGGATGTCATGAGGTTATGCAGGGACAAAAGTAGAAGGGCCAGAGCCCAACTAGAAATTAATATGACTACCACAGTAAAAGACAAAAAATGATGTTTCTATAAATACATTAGTAACGAAAAGGCTAAAGAGAATCTCCATCCTTTATTGGATGCAGGGGGAGACATAGTGACAAAGGATGAGGAAAAAGCTGAGGTACTTAAAGCCTTCTTTGCCTCAGTCTTAATAGTAAGACCAATTTTTCTCCAGTTACCCAGCCCCCTGAGCTGAAAGACGGGGTCAGGGAGCATAATGAAGCCCCCATAATCCAAGCGGAAATGGCTAGCAACCTGCTATACCACTTAGACACACACAAGTCTATGATGCCAGATGGGATTCACCCAAGGGTACTGAGGGAGCTGGTGGAAGTGCTCACCAAGCCACTTTTAATCATTCATCAACAGTCCTGGCAACTGAAGAGGTCCCAGTTGACTTGAGGTCAGCAAAAGTGATGTCCATCTACAAGAGGGTTGGAAGGAGGATCTGGGGAACTACAGGCCTGTCAGTCTGACCTCGGTACTGTATAAGGTTATGGAACAGATCATCTTGAGTGCCGTCACATGGCATGTACAAGACAACCAGATGATCAGGCCCAGTCAACATGAGTTTATGAAAGGTAGGTTGTGCTTGGCTAACCTGATCTCCTTCTGTGGTGACCTGCTTAGTGGGTTTTTTTCTACCTAGACTTTAATAAAACCTTTGACACATTTCCCACAACATTCTTCTGGAGAAATTGGCTGCTATGGCTTGGATGGGTGTACCCTTTACTGGGTGAAAAACTGGCTGGATGGCTGAGCCCAAGGAGTGGTGGTGAATAGAGTTAAATCCAGTTTGTGGCTGGTCACAAGTGGGGTTCCGCAAGGCTCAGTACTGGGGCCTGTTCTGTTTAATACCGTTATCAGTGATCTGGATGACGGGATCAAGTGCACCCTCAGTAAGTTTGCAGACAACATCAAGTTGGGCAGGAGTGTTGATCTGCTTGAGAGTAGGAGGGCTGTACAGAGGGATCTAGATTGGCTAGATTGATGGGCTGAGGCCAAGTTTATGAGGTTCAACAAGGCTAAGCGCCGGTCCTACATTTGGGTTACAACAACCCCATGCAACATTACAGGCTTGGGGAAGAGTGGCTGGAAAGCTGCCTAGCAGAAAAGGACCTGGGGTTATTGGTCAACAGGTCTGAATATGAGCTGGCAGGGTGTCCAGGTAACCAAGAAAGCCAATAGCATCCTGGCTTGTATCAGAAATAGTGTAGCCAGCAGGACTAGGAAAATGATCGTCCCTCTGTGAGGGGACACTAATGAGGTTGCATCTTGAATACTGTGTTCAGTTTTGGGACCCTCACTACAAGAAAGACATTGAGGTGCTGGAGTGTGTCCAAAGAAGAACAACGAAGCTGGTGAAGGGTCTAGAGCACAAGTCTTATAAGGAGCAGTTGAGGGAACTGGGGGTGTTTAGTCTGGAGAAGAGGAGGCTGAGGGGAGACCTTATTGCTATCTACAACTACCTGAAAGGAGGTTGTAGTGAGGTGGGTGTTGGTCTCTTCTCCCAAGTAACAAGCAATAGGACAAGAGGAAATGGCCTCAAGTTGCACCAGGGGAAGTTTAGATTAGATATTATGAAAAATTTATTGACAGAAAGGGTTGTCAAACATTGGAACAGGCTGTCCAGGGAAGTGGTAGAGTTGCCATCTCTGGAGGTATTTAAAAGGCATGTAGATGTGGCGCTTAGGGACATGGTTTAGTGGGGACTTGACAGTGTTAGATTTACGATAGGACTTGTTGATAATAAAGGTCCTTTCCCACCTAAATGATTCTATGATTCTGTGATTAAACTTAATGGGATATGAGGTCAGAACAACACAGAAAGGAACACACTATGTTTTATCTCATTTACACTGGATTTCTTGTATAGTGCTGAAACACTGAAATAAGAGTGTGAAGAAGCTTTGACTGTGTCTGATCTTTCTTGAACTTTGTGCTTATTTCTCTTCCAAGAATAAACATCAAGAAAATTAGGGTCCTTGCCAAATTTTTAAGTAAATTAGCTTTCCAAGCATGCAGTAATATGTCAAGTAGGGTTTTCAACAACCTAATTGCATAGTTAATAATGGAAATGGCTAGCTGAAAATGAGAACTAGCTTGTAATGATTTTCAATGGAGTAAAGTGTCCAAGCACTGCAAATCCAATTAGACCACAGAGGGGATTTAGAATGAGGCACTACAGCACTGAGCCTCAGTAGTCCTCAGGAAAGGCAATCTAAAATGCATAACAATGAGTGACTTTGAATGCTTGTTAAAAGCAGAAATAGAAAACTGTTCCTCTTAAATATGTTAGGTCTTCAAGCCCGTGTCACTAAGAGCTTAAGTGCTTGGCTCTAATCCAGTTAAAAGTATATCTCTTCTCAGGAAAATGACAGCTATGTTTGTTGTCCTGCAGTCAAATGTATAAAGCAGCTAAGTCGTTGCAAATTAGTGATGCATCTGTTATCCTCAGTCAGTTTTTCTCTTTTGTAGTAACATCCAATAGCCAAAAGTTTGAAGCCCTCAGCAACATATAAAACACTAGCATTTAAATGCATGCTCAGAAGCTGACTTGAAGAAAAATCTGAAGCTGCCTCTCACCAGGGTGTTTTCTAAACCCTGTTCTGGGTAAGGAAGAGAAGGAAAAACTTTTTGTGAGATCAGGTATCTTGGCATAAATTCTTTACTCCAAAAGAAGTCTCAAGGATTCCTCAAGTGAGTTCTGTTCATTTTCACCACTTTTCACAAGGAGAAGTTCTACTAAGTGCCAGAAATTGCTTGGGAACGTACAACATTAGTAGAAGGTGAGTAACTGGCCTTTGTTAGATGCAGTTTGGAGATGTTATTTCCTGTCTTGTATAAATCCTTAAATAAAAAAAATAAAAAACCAATTACATGATGCACTCTCAAGAATAAAGTATGCACTAGCAGGAAAAGAAAAAGGACAACTTTTAGTCCTCTACCCATCTAACAGTAGTCACGGGTTTTGATTAAAACTTTTGATTTGGAGAAGATATCACCAGTATATGAAATGGATCAGCAAAAAAGATTAAATGTACTGACAAAGAATATAATCAAATCTATTCCAGCTGAATTAATTGCATTGAAATGTAGACTTCCAAATTGAATGCCTTTTTCTCCTTGTTGACGATAAAAACAATATAAACAAGAAAGATTCTGGCTTTACATTGTTATAATAGTACAGAGTTTCATCTTATGCAGAAATCACATCACTTCTCCTAATCATCAAGAATACATTTTATAGGTAAAGACTGTTATTAAATGACTACTGTATTCTTGGAAAAATTACACTAGGCACCTGTAAATAATAAGGTGTTTTCTGCAAGTCTTTTGCCTCTTATGTGACCATGATTTTGTTAAGCTGCCTACTTTGCAGACATTTCAAACTAGTAAGTACATTGTAAGTTATCTTTTACTTGAGAAATGTGTGCCCTTCCCTCACACACACAAACACACTCACACACAAATATGTTTAGCCAAAGGTTTTCCACTTTGCACAGAGATATTTAACGGTGTCATTTCCTGCAGTCTCCTGCTCATATCAGGTTACCTGCTGTCTGTAAACTAGAGGAGTTATCCTACTTTCTAGTTCCATTCATATAGAAATTGATAGAACTTATTTACCTGACTATTTGTACACAGAATATACTTTAGTATACTAGAATATTTTCCAGTCTCATTGAAAATGCCTTTTAATAATAGATAAGGGCAAAATTTGCATTACTTTCTAGTTTCTCTTGGTTATGACCTTAAATTCCTTTTTATTTCCCCTTGATCTTTAGGTGGAAGGAGCATTGAGGCAGGAGAGATGATACAGCCAAACTGAGAGTTTTCTACTGAGGTCTAAGAAGGATCATCAGTTTGGAAGTAGTCCGACAGAAGACTTTCTGCTTCATCTCCCATTTAAGTTATGTTTAAGATGGAGTCAGACATCCACTGCCAGTGAACAGATTATGTCCCCAAATGCCCATTCTGTCTGAAAGTTACAGTTCTCTCAGGTATGCTGGGTGAGCTTCTTTTGCCCACGTTCCTGAGTACCTACTTGGTTAGATATACTTGCTTGTCTTGAACAGTTCAAAAGTTTTGGTTTTGCAAACAATATTAATTTTTACTTAAATGGGTTAGAAAGTGCACTTATAAGCCATTGAATGTATTGATGTGAAAAAGCAATGGTTTCTCACAGTTCCAAAGGAGATTGCAACTCCTTCATATGCCACTCCTACTTTCAAAACTCATCTTTGCCCATAGCTTCAAAGAAGCAAGCTAAACTGTATGTAACAACTGTAGCCTGCGGTGGACAAAGAAAAGTTTCTGGTGATCTGTTTCCTGAGTTTTGTGCCTGAATTTTTAAATGATGACCTGAAGGAATCAAGGTTGACATTTCTACCTTTGCTGAAGAGGGATGTCAGAAGATATGCACATGTACAGGGAATCCAGAGCTTTTATGTCTCTCCTGGATACAAACAAGTCCTTTTCCCAGATTCTCATTCAAAGTTTGCTGCTACTTCTGAATTGGAAGAAAATACTCCAAGAAATTTCAGAAAACCCTAACTCATTTTGAAGTTCATATTCAGAGTATTCTAAAATATTTATATTCAGTCCCATGTTAGCATTAAATTTTTTAAAAAGGTTAAGGTCATGATTCATGGCAGGACTTAACGGAATAGTTTATCATGTTGAACTTCTGTTTTAATTTGTCTCTTTTCATCTGTCTACTATTCTTGCATACAGTGTTACAATAAACATTGAAGCTCTTTGTTCAGAAGATTTATGTCAATGAAACTTTGTTTATGAGAATACCTCAATTAAAACATCTGCATATCATTTCAAAGTAGCTTTATTGTTTTTGTTGGTACATATTTTTGTAGTAGTTTGTGAGGACAAAGTAGTCATACTGTGACTACAAGTGATCTTGAATTACATGAGTCTGGGATTTTCCAAAAGCATGTATCTTCCCAAACCAGAGAAAACACATATAGGAGTAAATGCAATACCAAAAGCAATATCATTTAACAGCTGGCAGTAGCATACTGTGTATTATGGTTACATATTTACACTTAGGAGACTTTTGAAAAGTAGAAGTCCACAGTTACTTCAAGAATTTATGCATGGATTTACAATCATTGTTGGGAATAATTCAATGAAAGTTAATTAGTGCTTGTAGTAACAGGATCTTAGTTCGCCATTCTCATTGACATTCCTTCTGAAATCATAAGGGATATGTTTTCAGTCTAACTTGTTTTTACTTTATAAGTAGAAAAAGGACAAAATTGTCACCTTTTCTTTTCACCCTGCATTATATTTCCTCCTGACTGCAATAGGACACTTTTCAGAACAGTTGAATGTATTCTGCAAAAAGAAATAAACTCATCCTCAATATTCAAAGAAGTGAACTGTCCACCTGATTATGGTCAGAGGCAAAATGTTGCACAGCTAAAACCATTGCAAGGAAGGGACATAGAACTAACACCAAAAGAGGATATAATAACCAGTTTCCCTCGTATGAATGAATTAAAAACCATATATTCTCATCTGAATATCGAGGTGCTGGAGCGAGTGCAGATGACATCGAAGCTGGTGAAGGTCCTGGAGAACAAATCCTATGAGGAGAGACTGAAGGAGCTGGGACTGTTTAGTTTGAAGAGGAGAAGGCTGAGGGGAGACCTCATCACTCTCTACAGCTACCTGAAAGGACATTGTAGAGAGGTTGGTGATGGTCTCTTCTCACAGGTGATTAGTGACAGAACAAGGGGGAATGGCTTTAAACTGCGACAAGGGAGGTTTCGACTGGACATTAGGAAAAAATTTTTCACAGAAAGAGTGGTCAGACAGTGGAATAGGCTGCCCAGGGAGGGGGTGGATTCCTGAATGTGTTTAAGGGTCGTTTAGATGAGATGCTGGGGGATATGGTGTAGGGGATAACTTTGTAGAGTAGGGCTGATGGTTGGACTCGGAGATCCCAAGGGTCTTTTCCAACCTGAAGGATTCTATGATTCTGTGAATAGTACATTACTCACTGCCTAAAGTAAGATGGTGAATACAAGCATGTGAGTCATACACTATTATAGGGTAAACTCTTGCTCCAGTCCTGCTGATATTATATGATTTACAGATCTATAGATATCTTACTTTTTGACCCAAAACTCCTCAAATTCCCCTTTTATATGCTCATAATATCTGAATTTTGGGAGGATGTGTGAACAGCTTTTTGCCAGACTTGTATTTAATCCTCAGTGGAATAGGCAAAGTAGATACCAGTCTGCATAACATCTTCTAGATTCTCAGTTTTATAAACTGAGAAATTGATTACTTAATCTATACATTTTTCTAGTTTGTTTCACTTGAATATTTAATACTGCCATTTTTCTTCTACATAAATCAATTTGGGAAGAAGTGGTGTAGCTTTGTACATTCAGTACCACTGAAATGGTCCTCAACTTTTAACTGTAATATGATCTATTTGCTTGCCATTGTCCATGTGATGTAATGTCAATGTGATTTGAGGAATATGTTCAAATTACTAAGTGGAGACTTTAATTCTGATGCCTAAGTCTCCAAACAGCACATTTAATAGAATGGGCAATAAGTAATTAGTCTGGGTACATGATGTGTCTTTTCCCCACAGAGTGTCTCTTGCAAACTACTTTTATATAGTTCTAGAATGTTTGTAAAAAATCGTAGTATGTTGTCCACACCAAAGAATTAC
This sequence comes from Strix uralensis, assembly GCF_047716275.1. NCBI lineage: Eukaryota > Metazoa > Chordata > Aves > Strigiformes > Strigidae > Strix > Strix uralensis. The sequence continues at coordinate 25,236,906 of NC_134012.1, read as the reverse complement.
TATGCATGCACTTGGAGTACTAATACTGCTAGAACAAAATGTTTACTAGGAAATGTTCCCAGTAGAAGTGATTTATCAACTATGTTATATTTTTTAGTAAAATGCCCCATAAAAGAGTTGATATGTCCTAAAGAATTATGAGTCACCTGCTTGGATTTTTTTTTTCCCAAGCTGTAATTAATACAATTGTATGCATCTATGTGTGTGCCTCATATGTGAACTTTTCTGAAGGGAGAAAGTCTTATGTAATACGAATGCATTACCAGTAGCTGTCACCACAGCTGCTTGCTTTGCATTCTTACTGGATAGAAGAATATTAAGCAGCTAATGGTAATCAGTAATGGTAGTACCTTTTTTCTTTCTCTGTGTTGAGGCCTCTCATAACTCTTGATTCAACATAATAGAGATAATAATAATAGAGATACATAATAATAGAGATGCATAACTGATAAATCAGTTTTTCACTTACCTTCCTGAAATGGTTCTGCAACTAAGTGTCACCAAAGAGGCTGTCTCTAAAATGGCATTTAAAAATTACTTCTTACCTCCACTGAGTTTTTGTCTAAGAAATAAGGAGAGAAAATGTCATTATTACACTGTTCACTTTTTACATTTGTCTCAGGAACTGGACTAACTTCTGTCAACATTTCATATATGATATGTGTAGCACTGGTGTTATTTTTTTTTTGGTAGTTGATTTTTTACATCAAATATGAAGTCAAGCATATTTGATTTCATTCAAGACTGGCAAGGGGCCTCAACAGACACTGGGAAAAATAATTTTTAGTGAAATGTGAACTGGAGTTTTCACTGAATACCTTGAAAAAACACAAGAAGTTACTTCCGAGCAAAATGATTGCACTCAGTATGCCTGCAGCTCATTGGTGGCAGACTTGAGACTGGGATTGCAAATCTGCTTGTTCTTGTTGTGTTGTTACTGACTCTAAAATTTAACATTTTGGGGGAAGAAAGATAGCCCATTTGAGATATTTTAGCAAAAAGATATCTTCAGTACTTATCTGCACTGCTCAAGGTGGTGCAGATTAATTGTACTCTGTTTTAGGAAACTTTTACCACCACTGTTTTTATCTTGTCCCAACTTTGCTTTTGTTTTTTACTAGTCTAACATGACTTCTGTATGTATTTTCCAATAATATGCCTATATGAATTCCAATTGTTACTAAGAACTCCATGTATCATCAGCCTGGACTGCTGATGTTTCAAGTGGCCTGTAATATTTACCTTCCAAGACATTCCCCAGGCTTCTGAGTAAGCTGTTCTCTCTGTATGAAAGATGTTCCTTTTAAGATGTTCCCAATATCACAAAGTATGGGGAAATTCTTCCAGTGAACACATTCTAAAAGACATCGTTTGCAACTATTTTTCATTTATCAGCACAAGCAAAATAAGGTGGAAATTCACAGCTGCTGGTTTTTGATGATCTAAGGCAGTTGTATTGCTATGAAAACACCTCCAACAGAGAAAGCCTGTCCAGATTCTTCATCTGATTAGGAGTGACTTCTGTGTGATAGTACATGTACTTCCTTCAGTCTATTGTCCTAAGACTTCTTCTCTATGAGCTTTTAATTCTGCCTTTAATTGGTGTTTGTTGATATGACAGCACTGATTTGCAATCTAGTTGTCCCTGGAGGAAAGTGTAATCTACAGATAAAGGAACAGTTTAGTTTAACACTTGTATGCACTGAAACAGTCCCTGCAGTAAACCTCTTTCTTGTTCCCTCTGAAATTTTAAGGGAGGATCTCTCCCTCCCTCCCATGGTAACAAGAACAAAAGCTTGCCTTTGAATTCAGCCTCTCTCTTCTCTTGTTCTAAAAGCTTGTCCTGTTCTCAGACTTTCACCCTGTGGTAACAAAACTGGATTTGCCTTTGCAGTTGAGAAAACTGGAGCTGACCATGTTTTGTGGTATGCTTGGAACATTTTCCATATACCTTGTAAGGAATCTTAATGCTGACATTGTTCTCTTAGGTTTTTCCCTTTAGTTTATTAGGTTTTGGCTGTTAATTTTCAGTTAAAATCCATGTTTCTGATGCTTGAAACCTTTCGCAGCAAGGTTAAATAGTCAAAACCCTTAAAGCATTTTAGGTGACGAATAATATTAAAGTATCTCACAACATAAAGAATAAATCAGTTTCATGCTAAAGAAGTATAACAGTTGGACAGCTCTACGTTATAAGACTGACTTCAGCAAGGCTTCAGAAAAGTCTGTGTTAAAAAGGTTATTTCTTTGTCTGTAACTTTATTTCAGATGTCTGTATTGCTGTGGTTTCCTTTCATGATGTTTTTACCAGTGTACAGTAATATATACTAACAGAAAAGATCTTTAAAGTCAGGAAGAAATAACTGTAACACTTGCAGGCTTTCTGTCAGTCACAATGATTGTTCCTTAGTATTTCTGCTTATCAGGGATGCTCAGGACAGTTTGCTCTTTGCTTTTACCATTCCAGAAGCTGACCTTTAGACTGTCAAGTGCTGAACTTCACAAGTGGTTTTAATCTTGTAAATGTTTTCATAGGAAAAATAGTATTGACCCTTTGCAGCATGGCCTCTCTCCATTGAAGAACTGTTTTTGAATTAGAGAATAAAAATGAAGTCTTTATGTCTTTTTCAAATAGTCCTGATTTCCAGTTGTGAAGAAAAAAAATAATAATCCGTTATATATTTTCATGTGTTTTCACTCATAACAGCAAACAAATGTTAAAAAGAAGTAGTGGATCATATGTGAAATACTGGAACTCCAGAGCGTTTTCACAAGATGGAAAGAACAGCCCAGACAGGCCACTAGATGCCTCTCTTTCCTCCTTGGTTCATCCCATTGGCTTTGATGGGCACAGATCAGCAAGTGCTTCTGACAAGGGTGAATGCCTGTGTACACTGTAGGGCTGTCTGCTGTTTCAGCCATTGTTAAGACAACCCGATGTCCACATACCTCTGGCAGAACCAATACTGATATATTCACTGCCTCAAAAAGAATGAGCAATTTAGAAACTAATCTTCAGGACAGGCAGTTGAAGATTAATGTATGTGGGGTGGACTTTTGTGCAAGGATGAACTGGTATATGAGGTTCAGTGATTTTGCTGTTGTTGCTAAGCATGAATCTACATTTCCATTTAAAAACTCTTGACAAAATCCCTTCTCTGTTGCATGCAAATGTACAGAAAGTAGTAGGAGATATTCCTTAAAAGGAACATAGATTTTGTTAAACCTTCTCTCATCCTTTCATCATTCTATGGGTCACATATAAACTTTCTTATCATCTAGGTATTTAAAATTACTTTGGATGGCTTCTCTGTGGCATGATGACTTGATCATTAGGACTATGCTTGAGGAAAAAGAAGACCTGATTGTAGTACTCTTTTTGACATGAACTCCCTGTTAAGGTTAACCTTTCTCACTTTTCATTTACAAAATTAGGTTAGTCTTTCCTGATACTGCAGAGGGCATGTAGAGGATAAGTTGCTGGATAGAAATGACTTTGAGTTACTAGAACAATGGGTAGGAAGTACTTTGATGGGACCGATGCTTGTGTGGAATCAACAAAGTGGTGGCTGATCATCTCTGTAAAGGTAATCCATATGACAGTGCTGTGAGACTGAGGATCATATTTTAACGTGTGTGTGTGTGTGTGTGTGTGTGTGTGTAGAGTGTTTCTGCAACTATGTATATGCATGTGTATACATATATGTATAAGCTTATATATGTATATATACTTCTTATAAATGAGGGTGACGATGGAATGAGTATCAGTAAGGCCTGTGCTATGTATCTGGTTTTACAACGTTGGAATATCTGGCAGGAATGGGTATCTCAGTGCTAGGCTGATGATCCACAGATCGTCAGGACATTTTTTCCTCTGAGTTTAGAAAACCTGGCTTATGTCTGTTCTTTATGAATTTGCATACAATTGAGCTTAAGCTGTCAGAGATTGATCAATCATAGAATCATAGAATGGTTTGGGTTGGAAGGGTCCTCAAAGACCATCTAGTTCCAACACCCCTGCTATGGGCAGGGACACCTTCCACTAGACCAGGTTGCTCAAAGCCCTGTCCAACCTGGCCTTGAACACTACCAGGGAGGGGGCAGCCACAGCCCCTCTGGGCAACTTGTTCCTGTGCCTCACCACCCTCACAATGAAGAATTTCTTCCTTACATCTAATCTAAATCTACCTTCTTTCAGTTTAAAACCGTTATCCCTTGTCCTATCACTACATACCCCTGTAAAAAGTCCCTCTCCAGCTTCCTTGTAGTCCCCTTTTAAGTACTGGAAGGCTGCTATAACGTGTCCCTGGAGCCTTCTCTTCTCCAGGCAGAACAACCCCAAATCTCTTAGCCTGTCCTCATAAGGGAGGTGCTCCAGCCCCCTGAGCATCTTCATGGCCCTTCTGTGGACTAGCTCCAACATGTCCATGTCCTTCTTATGCTGGGGGGCCCAAAGCTGGATGCAGTACTGCAGGAGGGGGCTCACGAGAGTGGAGTAGAGGGACATAATCATCTCTCTCAACCTGCTGGTCATGCTTCTTTTAATGCAGCCCAGGATGTAATTGGCTTTCTGGGCTGTGAGTGTGCATTGTTGGCTCATGTTGAGCTTCTTGTCTACTAACACTCCCAAGTCCTTCTCCGCAGGGCTACTTTCAATCCATTTTATGCCCAGTCTGTATTTGTGCTTGGGACTGTCCTGACACGTGTGTAGGACCTTGCACTTGGCCTTATTGAAGTTCATGAGGTTTGCACAGGCCCATGCCTCCAGCCTGTCCAAGTCCCTCTGGATGGCATCCCTTCTCTCCAGCTTGTTGACCACACCACACAGTTTGGTGTCATCAGCAAACCAGCTAAGGCTGCACTCAGTCCCACTGTCCATGTCAGTGACAAAGATGATCTCAGGGGAATTTATGTATTTATGTTCTGGCTAGTGATGTTCCTGCTTTCAGGGAGCTATTTCACCTATTACTTCTAGGTAACAGCTCAGTAACTTTCTGCCAGAGAGGAATCTGGTACTGCTATTTTTGTTTGGTATTTTAAAAAATAATAGTTTACATTCTGCCATGTAAGAATTCAGCTCTTTAATGGTCATGAGCAGATTTCTCAGAAGTTCGTGGCCTTCATTATCTTTATTTTAATCTTCTCTAGTGCTTTCTATTCTTGCACATTCATTCTTCATGTGATTTTCTGCCTTTCAAATCTCCTCATATGTTCTGAGATGCTGTCACACAACCTATCACCAGGCTGTGGTCTAACAGTAGCAGTTCAACTGCAATGAAAGGCCATGGATATTCGAGTTACCTCTCTGTTTCTGTGTGCAGGAAGGGAAAGTGGATGGAAAATGTGAGGAGAGCTCTGCTTTCAGGCAGACTCTTTTTTCCCGGAGAGGGACACTTTTCTCTGCCAGAATCACTGAAATCAGCCTGGAGCGGCACCACAGCCCCCTGCTCTGACCTAAAGGATAGCACGTCTCCTTCAGAGAAGCCTAAGGGTGGTGGCAGGGTCATATGAGGAGACAGGGTGGCAGGCAAATATAAGGCACCAGTAGTTCAGCGCAACTACAGTGGAAATGGGGAACAAGGATGGGGAAGGTGTGAACATTTAACATGTGCTGGCATATTGGGCTAGATCTGTGTTTAGAGGATCAGCAGCAACACTCAAGCTCCTAGTCCAAACTGCAGGTGTGTGTCTGTATGTAACATGCCAACTTCAAAATCCCTGGCTTTCATTCCTTATCTAGCATCCTTATGAATAGTTTGAATAGTTTCCAAAAAGGCTCAGGGTGCGTGAAATGGTTGTTGGTTCTGTGCCACCAGAATAATGTGTCACTTGGGTTGAAAGTTGATGTTCTCAGACTCAGCTGAAATTAACCTCAACTGCCTACAAAAATTTGACCAAATAAAGCACAGGCTGGCTTGTACAGTCATGAAGTTATTATGATCACTTCATTTCTGACTAGCCTTTAAGGCTTGTCACTTGAAAACCTATGCTAACAATGAAAGGTTATCTGATTTAATATCACTCTCATAGAAACAGATAGAATTTCACTTAGCCATTTAGGGCACTGCACCTTCCACTACAGATTTTGTTTTTCTTGTACTTAGTGGGCAATTTTCTGGTATAGGTGAATAAGGCTTTGCACAAGTGAATTCAAAAATAGTATCTGTATGGCAGCATTTCTTGAGATTGGGAGGGGTTTCAGGGACAAACCTTTCATTTGCGAAAACATACATGTTTGAGTCTATTAGTAAATTAGTGCTTTCTAATTTGCATGGGGTTTATACTGTTTTGAGAACACTGATTTTTAAGGGGGGAAAATAAGCTGGTATATTTACTGGAAATATTTTTTAAAAGTGTTTTCGCTTTCAAAATAACCTATAAGTTCTTTTTCCCAGAAGCCTGTATTTAAATAAATCTGATTATTATAGTTTTTCTGTGATGTCTGTTCCACCATATTAGAAAGGCAAACAATATAATAACTAAAACTAACATATCTGTTCATTCCAGAGGCTGTATTAAAAGAAGCAATCATTTATGACAGGCGTCTAAGGAGTGAGATGGCAGCAAAAGCCTAAAATTAACTAAATTGGAATGCAACATTGCATGCTGTCTGAATAATGACTTCAGCATGATGTGTCACTAAACATAAGTAGATTCTCTGACAGATAGAGTCCAAAGTGAAATTCAGAAGACATGTCTTGCAAGGTAAATGCCATCCACCCCTCAATTCAGATCTCATAAATATTTTGGCAGATGAGTGCTGTGGCACAACGGAAATTAGTGATGTACAACTTTACTGACAGGGTTGACTTACAGGGAGGCACTTTCAAAATTTTGAAAGATCAAATGAATATATAACCATCTGGCAATGATACCTCTTTCATAAATGGCACATTAACCCAGGCTTTCAGAAAAACAACACTGCCACTAATGGCTTATCCATATGCACATATGGATAGCCCCACGGTTTCCAGTCCCAAAAAATCAAAACATCAAAAAAGTTCTTAAAAGAGATATTATACATACATATATATGCGTGTGTGTGTTTCTACCTGTGTGTAGGTAGTCAGTTAATGAAAAGAAACACTGACAGAAAGAAACATTTTAATTATCTTTTTGACTAATTAGTACAATTTTTCAAGTATTTGCAGTGGTTTAAATTTGGCTGGCAGCCAAACACTACATTGACTCTCACTCACCCCTCCCCACCCCTGGGGTTGGGGGGAGACAGCTGGAGGAGTAAAGGTAAAGAGACTCGTAGGCTGAGATGAAAACAATTTAATAGTTGCAATAAAATAAAATTAAAATAATAATGATAATAATTAGAGGTAGCTTAGAAAATAAATTTCAACCTGAATGATGTTGTTTCTTTTTTTAAATATAGAAGTGAAATACAGAACCTGCAAATTTTTTTCTTTCCAAATATATGCACTTTCCAGAAAAATGGTGTGCTGTCAGGATATTACTAGCTAGTACACTTGGACCTATGTCCTGTGGAGATTTATCCCTTTCAAGATCTGTCTCATAGGAAGCAGAAGACCAGAGATGGCTCCAGACACAGGTAAAACAAGCAGTCAAATGTTCCTAGGGTAGGTAAAAAAACAGCTGTGGTTCTTTAACTGTGTTTCTTATGCCAAAGCCTTGCAAAGCCAGGCTTCTTCCTGGCTGCAAGTGGGGTGAGCAGAGCATGCTGAGCAGAAACTGCAAACGGCGTGGTGGTTCTCCCAGCAGCCTGCGATGCTGCCATGGCCACTCCAAAGTCCCCATGGCAGCTTTGGCACTAGGAGCAAGACCAACTCTCCAGGCTTGTAGCCTCTCCTCTGCTTTCTCCTCTCAGGCAGGCACAGCCCCTGTCTGGTTCATTCTCAGAACACATGTATTTGTGTCTAAGCCTGTAGGAAGCCTTGAATTCCCAATGTCATAATTTTATTTTTAAAGAACTGGTTTAGTATGAAGGCAGTGCTGTCTGAACAAAGGTGGGCCACTAATTTTAACAACATTTAAAATTTAAACAGACTTTGTTAAACTAATATGTTTTTCTGAGAACATGCTGAAGAATTAAAGCTGATTTAATTCTCTATGCTTCTGTTAAAAGTGCCTTTAAATTGGCTTTAATTCCTTGTTTCTCAAACTTCCTACTCAAAATCTGGATGTCATTTCCCTCTGAAACACAAACAGAAGTTTGTAGGTTTCTGTTCAGATGCTAGAAATGATCACTTTTTGTTTGCAGTTTCTCACAACTCTAACAAATACAAAGTGTGGGTAAGAAGGGAAAAAGGCAGAGGATTCCTGTCAGGTAATGTGAGCGAGCCATGCTACCCACCCCACTTCTTAACTTGCAATGAATAACTGCTTGGTATTTTCATCAACCTTGTTTCTTTTTTCCTTTTGTTATATTGGTTTTATTTACTTATTTGTTGTAGAAAATATCAAGCTTGAGTAAAGCTTGGCAAAAGCTTTAGCAAAAAAAAGAGTGTATTTTTCTGTTCCTGGTCACTGTGGGACCTTGATTCCCAGGAAAAAAAAAAAAAATTATGCTGGAAAAAGAAAGAAAAAAGATCAAACACAAAGAAGAGATATCAGAGAAAAGAAATGTGGAAGTGGTCTGTATTATGATGGCTCCATTATATGCTGGAAGGTGTTCTGTCTGGACTGTAATATGTTTGAAGCTGGCTGCTCGGAATCTTAGAAACTTGACAAAGCCTAAAGTTTTTATGAAAATATTCTGCAAAGGAAGGATTTATCTTCTAAAGACAACTTTTGTAAATCTGTAAATGGATTTTGCCTCAAAATTGCAGCCCAGTTCAAATTTTGGAACAACTCAGCTAAACATATTTGTGTGTTCCTCATAGAAACTTCTGAAACTCCCCCAGCATTAGCTTTGCTTTTTCCTCCTGCAGTCCAGGATGACAATCCAGTTGGCACCAGAGTGTCAGCGGAGATCAGTTTTTGCCAGGGGCTTTCTGAACAGCCTTTCTTTACAGCTGCAGTGTAAGACTGTGTTGAAATAGATGGGACTTAACACTGGGCTGTTCATGTGGAAACCCATCAGATGGTGGAATGATGCTATGAAAACATATCAAGATCTCCTGTCTTGTAAACTCACAGAGCCTCAGTTCTATATGACTACAAGTAATAAAGTTAGAAGCTTACTCTCAGGTTCTTCCCCCCATTATTCCACTGAGGACTGAACCTGGACTTTAATTCATTATTATTCATATAAAAATTTGAAATGAAGTGTCTTCATTATTAAAACCTGATGTCCAAGATATTGTTCATGCATCCTTGGGACTGCAGTGTTTGGGGGCTTCATTTTTTAAGACTATTTATGAAGCACCACAATGTTGTCAACATATTAATTGGTTCATGCAAAAATAGGTCCCAAAGATGAATAACTTCATGATAAATGTAGTTCTGGGAGAAGAATTATTGCAATTTTCTAAGTCTAATTACCAAAGTTAATTATAGTTTTATCTTCCCAAGCAGTATAGGCAACTATAGAAAATACAGTTCCAGCATGAGCAGTGCTGAGAAAGCTCAACTGAGGGAAAAAGTTGTTTTTCAGGCTGTAGTACTGTAAGAGCTTTTACAATGAAAACACAGGAACTAAGCTATGGAGTTATAAAACAGCAATAGCACAACAAAAAGCTAGGAGAAAACAACATGATTTTCCAGCTTTCAGAATTTGGATAAAATATTCAATGGCAGTCTTTCCTGCTTAGTGGTGATAGTTGTCCACTTTATGAGTGCTGATAATTGGACTCTTCTTTATCTAAGAGGTGGTTGTACAGCAGTGGCTGCTTTGTGTGTTCCTTTTTGTGATCCTGTTGTCATAGGTAAGATCAAGTCTGTAAGAATGCTCCTCCTCCATAATTATCTGTATTATTCACATACTTGGGAGATATTTATTGGTTTCTGGTGCTTTCATGTTGCTGTGTAATACCATCCTTTTCACAGCCACATGCTGCTCTGTCTTCCTGATCTCATTCACTGTTATCTTCTCTCCCCCAGGAGCTGAGAAATCCACTTTCAGGAGAAATCCTAAAGGCCTTAAAGAAAACTGAATCCTGACACTTCATTCTTATGTGGTTTTCAGAGCAAATTTGTCTCTATTGAAGGCCTAAACTCAAACCCAGTTTTGACTCTTTTCAGTCTATACCAATGTGTAAAGTTTGTTAGCTCTTGAAATATTTTGAGCAGGGAGAAGTGAGGGTGAGAGAGAAAACACTGAAGTCTGAGAGTCAACTTCTAGACTTCCCACATATATTCTGTAATGTGCCCTAAGACAGTTGCAAGCATACTGTATCTTGAGCAGATGCTGGCTGCTTATTTCAAAACAAAAAGAAACAAAATAAACCCCACTTCTTTTCCACAGCTTATATGCTGTGACCATCCCTCCAAGACGAACCTGGATTTTTCTGGATGACCTGTTCACTAGGCATGAGACAACACACATTGTGTCAGCTACACATGTAGTGCCAGCACAGCTGGCTTCTGCCAAATAGAACACTTCACCAGCTGAATCCTTCTGCCCCCGTGAGGGTGTCAGTCTCTCTCCCACCTCCTCCAGAAAAGCTTCCCATCTTCCCGGTGTTTGCGAAAAACATATTTTTTTCTTAAAAACAGCCAAGTCTCAGTAAATTATTATAGAAGAGACAGACAAACAAAGAAGAGTAGAATCCTTAAGCCTTCAAGGCAGAATCTTGAACAAAGTGGAGGAGATGTACTTCTGCAGCGGTGCTCTGCCAGGGTGCTGCAGGGGATGGGGCTGTCTGGGGCCAGGACCACAAGCACCCCCCAGGGGCTGACAGGACAGGGGCTTCGCCAGCCAAGGAGGGAGTAGGGCTGACCAGGGAGCAGTGGGGAGCAGCCCCCAGCCTCTGGCACAAGGGAGGGTCAGGAGAGGTCCCAGAAGAGCCTGGTCAGGGCTGTTACAACCTAATAGTAATACCCTCATGGCTGTAACCAGTTGTAATGAAACAAATTCCTCCAGGACATTGTCATACATGGCCGAGGTAAGCCAGTCCTGAAGAAGCAATGTTGTTTCCTTATTATTCCATTCTTTTAGCAAAATATAGCATCCATAACCTGATTTGGACCATTATAATTCAAAGTCACATTTTTTCTTCTCTAAGGGAGAACTGCTTCTGAACATGTTTCCATCAGAAAAGGCTTCAGCTTTCAGATACTTCAACATTATGAGTCCGTAAAGATTTTGTGAGGTCTGTGTGTTTTTCCCACATTCACAGTTGTAAAATGAATGGAATTATTCTGATGTTCTTGAAAATCACATGTGCAAGGAAATCCTTATTTCATCAGGATTTGCACATATACATATATGACACCTTTCTCTTCCTGAGTTTGTGCTTTTCTCTGGAGGCAAAAGAGAAACTGCTTTTTTGGTGAAATCAGATTTTTCAATTTCTTTCAGAGAATTGTTCTTTTTAGAGTCATACAACCCAGTGTAAATCATACTTGACATTTCCCCCAAGTCTTTTCTATTACAACTCTGGTCCATTTTAGACAGGTAATTGCTACAAGTTGTCATACAGTTGTTCTCCCCTTCAAGCTAAAGTGTTTAAGCTCTGATTTAATTTTCTACCAGCGTACTGACAATTTGAGATTGAGGTGATCACTGTGTTTGCAACAGTATCTACTATCCCAGTGAATGCCAAAACTTTTCCCTCTACATTGGGGTGTTCAGTACAGAGACACCATCAGCCTGCTCAATGCAGAAAAACTGTCTAAGACCTGTCTGACACTAATTTGCAAAGTTTAGAGTAAAGTCAAAGCTACATCTAAGAGGTTCTCACATAGGAAACAGTGGGAAGCTTCTGAGAAATTAATTCATAATATGTACAGCATGTAAACTGTTTAACTGGAAACACACAATATAATAGTGCCTGTAAGTTCTATAAAAGAGGAGACATAAGCTAGTAGATTATGTTACCTGGATAAGTCTGAAAGGGCGTATCAGTGTAGAAGTGATTCATAGCTTAGACCCAAAGAAAAATCCATTTAATTTCCCTTTTATTGACTTTCAAACTATGCTAATATTAGTAGGCTTCTCTTCCAATGAGTTAAACTTGAATATGTTTAGGAAGGCTTTACAAGCTTGCAGGAATCTGGTTCCTTGTTTTTCTGTTATACTTTTCCATTGGGAGGAAAAGTCTTTGTGATCAACAAATTGTGATTTTGTATTAATCCAATGATTATATCTCCAATTTACAAAGATTAAGTAAAATTTAGATCAGATTGTCCTATGATTGTATGGGACAGCATACATATAAATGAAAAGTGGGTGGAAAGAACTTGACAAAATCCCTAGGACATAGAATCAGATTTGCTGTGTAAAGATCTTTAGTGTATTGACAACAATATGTGTTACTTATGACATCTTAGAAGTGCAGCACTGTGAATTTACAAAAAACATTCTGTGGAGATACTTGCCATAGGAGGTGTCCTTTTGACTACATTGGTAGCTGAACACATGTTAATTTTCTGTAAGGTTACAAAAATTTTAAACAGGTTTGAATATGTCTACACACATACTATACCAGTAAAAAGTTACAAAAAGATCCATGTGTAGAAGTTGAAACTTAGCAAAATCAGGCAGGAAATAAAGCATATTCATGCCTTTTTGCTCTCAAAAGGAGTTAAACCATTATAGTAATATGTGTAGGACTGTGTTGGATTCCCCATTATTAATAACTCTCAAATGGACACCAGACATACTTTTATAAGAGACTTCCCAATTCCAGTGAAGCTATTGGACTTTGAGCACTAGAATCTGTTATATGTCAACATAGAAAAGACCAAAAATTGGAATTCTTTTTTTAAGAAAAACAAAAAATGTCACAAGAAAAAGGGACTTCATTAAGTTTTTGCAAAAGGAAGGTAAAGAGGAGGAAGCGATTCGTCAGCAGGAATGATATAACTCTATGACAGTTCAAATATAGGTGTTAAGCTCTTAGGATACTTTTTCAGTGATTCATCTGAGGCCTCCAGTATTTCTTCCAGAAAGTTGTGAGAACAGCTCTTTGTCTTAATATGTGTAGAGGAATTGGACTATTCTGTGCTAGGGATCTGTCCTGGTATGACAATAATCCTGTCTGGATTTTCATATATATTGACATTAAACAATAAACTATTGTTATAATATATATGCATAGAAAAATCAATACAGTTATAGCATTTCCAGACAGTATTGTAAAAATATACACCAGCCTGCAGAGAAGGAGGATTTTTTGCTTTCATGGAAGACAGTGTCACGATGAGAAAAATCACAGCAGATTATAAATTTGTGTAAGAGCTCTGGGACCAGGAACTTCAGGGAAGGCAAATAACTTGAAATGCTTGTTAAAATTTGGATTAATTTATTAATCTACCAGTAGAAAGAACAAAGTGCTCTATAGCTTTAAGCCCTGGCATGTGTAGTCTCAATCATGTAAATATCACTGCATAGTAGATGAATATGGTGAGATTGTGTTCCACTGAAACACAAATGAGCTGGCTTTTAATAATTATCTCTTTAGCCTGGCTATTGATACCAGTCTGTAGTGCTGGCTTGACACCCTGACAGGCTCAACTATTTGCCTATGACTGGAGGGAAACTGTGTGCCTGGAGATATATAGACCCATGTGTTACTAAATCCAGCCCATTTTTTGATCCAGCCATATAAACTGAAATGGTGTCTTCAGACTGGTATAGTGGATCCTAATTTGGCCAGAAGGCAAATGGAGAACATCAACCCCAAGCTATTTGAGAGCTCTGTTTTTACTGCAGCTGGAAAAGCTAAACAGATTGCTTTAGTAATTAGGCTGACACAAAACCTTCAGAGAAATGAAAACTATTTGTTCTGTTCAATAACTATGAGCTCGGAGTAAGACCAGATGTACTGAATTCCCTGTTCAACACTCATAATAACAGTTAGGATTATGAATTCCTCTGTTCTAAACATATAATAAGGGTAACATTTATAAGATGCCAAGAGATGAAATGCATAGTTCTGCAAGATCAATTATTTTTCATCAGTGTTGCTTTTGCCACAGAAATTTCTGACCCAAATATTCCAGATGGGAAAACTTCTGCTTTGCCTCCTGAGAAAACTCACAAATGTGTCAGGCAAAATCTGAAGGTGCCAGGTATTGACTAGATGTTCCCAGAACTTGGAAATAAGCCTTGGGAGAGGACTTTGAATCCAGCAATATCTTCTCATGCACTTCCAATCCCATCTGTAGAGAGCAAGCATAACCACAAGCTTCTAACTAAAACTGCTCACCTCTGGAAGAAACTGGAAGTACAAACATCCCGATGGAGAGGAGGTCTCTCTGGTACTAATCCTCTTATAGATCCCTCATGAATCTGTGGGAAGGGATTAAAGGACAACAGTCACATCGTTGTTCCCTCTCACTTTTTAATGTTTTGGCTGCAACCATGGATTGTAGGATTCAATACAGAGCTGCTAAAGATGTACATAAATCAAGAAATGGGCCCATCCTTAAGTGATGGGATAGTCATACAAACTTGTTTTCCAATTTGAGTGGCTGCTGTGTTCTGGTTTGATTTTTTCTTTTTTTAAAAAAAACTTTCCTCTTTCCTTCATTTGTCCAATCATTCTTTCTTTCATTTTTCCTTTCTCTTTTTCTCTCTTTTCTTCCTTTTCTTCTCCCTCTGCCTCCATGGCAGTAACTGGAAATTAAGTAATTTTCAGAGTCATAGCATGTTTAAGGTTGGCAGGCACCGACTCACCTGCTCAAACACTGTTAGCTAGAGCAGATTGCCCAAGAGAGTGTCCAGTCAGATTTTTAATGTCTCTGAGGACAGAGACTCCACAACCTCTCTGGACATGCTTTTTCAATATTCAGTGATGCTTTTGGTGGAAAAAAGCTTTTTCTTATGTTTAAATGGAATTTCTTGTATTTTAATTTGTGCCCATTGTCCCTGGTCCTGTCACTGAGTAACACTGAGAAGCATCTCACTCCATCTTCTTTAATACCCTCAATCAGGTATTTGTACACTTCAGTAAGATTTACCCTGAGCCATCTCTTCTCCAAGCTGAACAGTTCCAGATGTCTCAGCCTCTCCTTGTATGCCAGATGCTCCCATCATTTCATCATCTTTGTGACTATAAAATACATTTTCAACTCAGACATGCTAGAACTGAAGCACTGATGAAAATAATGGCTATTTTGTCATAACCAGCAGCTTCAATTATGTCTTCTTCCTGAATAACAAATCATTAACCATTCTCAGTTGGGTCGTATGCCCTAATGAATGTAGTAGTAAATGGCTCACAAATTAGCAGTAGGACAAGGACCATTGACCTAGATAAATAAGGTAGTGTGCAGAAACCCTCTGGACCCAGCTAATTACTGCAATTTCTTCTTAAATGATAGAAAAAGTATCATGGTCCCAGAGCTGTTATTAATGCCTTCAGGGTCATAATATTTTTTTAAAATTCTTGTTTATCAAAAAATTCCAGTTTTTCAGATACTGGCTGTATACATTTTAAGAATTACTAGATTGGATTTAAAAAAAAAAAAAAAAAAAAAAAAAAAAAGGCTATTAGATATAGAGGGAATTCTTTAAAAAACAGCCAAAAACTAGCATCAGATTTTTTCCTTTTTTACCTGAACACTATGAAGGGGGAGAGGAAACCAAGAATTATTCTGGGAAGAAATAGGGATCATCTTCCTGCATGCAGATCCCTGGAGGTTGCTTCTTTCCTTTTGTAGGCCCAGGCTTTAACAACATAGCTAGATAGATTTCTAACTTTTAGGCACATAATTCTGTAATATATTGATACATATATTGCACTAGATGATATAAGATGAAACGTAAACACTATGTGTTGAGAAGGGACTTAAATTTGCAGTCTGGTGCAGGTTGGTCTAATCTGAGTTTATTTTTGGGAAGGAAGAAGGTACTTTCTGGTGCAGCTAAAGTCAAAGAGAAATGGTAGGTAAGCATGGAGGAGGGGTGTGATTCAAGTCAATGTGGGGTTAGAAAACACAGACCAAAGGAAAACCTGATGAAGCAAGAATAAATGACATCCATTCAGAAGTGCTCTACTCACACATGAGTAGCTCCAAAAGAAGAAATAAGTAGTTAAGAATACTCTAAATGGTAAATCAATATATTATGATATGCTTCACATCTTGTATTGTGAATTTCCTTTTTATACTTCTTGATATAGCTAGTTAAGATTTGTATATTCAATAGCTCTTATTTACAGGAATGAACAATTGCCAAACCCAGTATGAAGGCTATAAAAGTCATAAGAGGATGTAACAAATATCATCCTCAGTATAATGTTGTAAAACAATCTGACCATCTGACTGAAGATGTCAAGAAAACATCCCAAACTCTCTCAGTTTCCGTGTAATATATAATTATAGAATGATAGAATCATAGATTCTATTATCTGGGTTGGAAGGGACCTTAAAGATCACCCAGTTCCAACCCCCCTGCCATGGGCAAGGACACCTTCCACTAGTCCAGGTTGCTCAAAGCCCCATCCAACCTGGCCTTGAACCCTTCGAGGGAGGAGGCAGCCACAGCCCATCTGGGCAACCTGTTCCAGTGTCTCACCACCCTCACAGTAAAGAATTTTCCCTTATATCTAACATGAATTTACCTTCTTTCAGTTTAAAACCCTTACCCTTCGTCCTATCTTACACTCCCTGATAAAGAGTCCCTCCCCACCTTCCCCTGACTGGGAGGTCACTATAAGGTCTTCCTCGAGTCTTCTCTTCTCCAGGCTGAATAACCCCAACTCTCACAGTCTGTCCTCATATGGGGTGTTTTTGAGCTTCCTGATCACCTTTGTGTTTTTGAGCCTCCTCTGGACCCACTCCAGCAGGTCTATGACCTTGCTTGACCTGTCTTGCAGAATGAGCCAATGGCCAGCTGTATGCAACAGTGTCATACTCCAAGTCTTTTTTCTTTATCATTTTCTATATACAAGACTCAGCTTTCACATGAGTAGTCCTGCATCAGCTTCTGTTTTAGGTATTTAATAGATATCTCTTTGCAACTCAGCAGCAATGACAAAAGTCATGCAAGTTGTACAGTACAAATTAGAAGTGTTTGGTCAACAGCTGTCTCTGATGTTTTTGCTGTTATAGTACCTTTCAAAGAACCCCATTACTTTAATTCGTCATATTGTTCTTATGAACTGCATATCTTTTTCTACAAATTCTTGAACTATAATCTATGAAGCATCATCAAAATTTCCCCTCTAAATTCAGCCAGTTCTTCTGTTTCCAAATACAGATGTGTTTGGTGTTTGTGTCTAAAACAGCAATCATCTAGAGGCTGTTTACTTGCTACCCATATCTATGTCCCATGCAATTGAAAACTACAGCAGAAAATATATTTTCAGGGCTGAGAGCCAAAAGATATTCAGCCACTAGCATCCGTTTTCAGCACCTGTAGCTGATTTGGACCCATTTACGCTCCCATCAAAGTGTTGCATGCACAGTTAAGACATTGTTGGGCAGCTTCCAGTTTATGCTTCATTTTTCTTGTGTGCTAAGCACTCACTAATAGAGGTGGAACTTGCAGTTTCTGGCTTCCATCAGCACTTTTGTCAACTCAGGCTAATTAAAAAAAAATAAATCACAAGGTTGATATTAAAGTCAAACGATTTAATTTTCCTTCTGATTCTGGAATCTAAATGGATCATGATCATGATCTCTTTTTTACCACTGCAAGTGCTGGGAATGTAGGAATGAGTTTTATCTGTTCTTTCTCCAGTGACAAGCAAGGTAATAATTTTGTGTCTTTGGGACCTGAGGTTTTAAGAGAAAAAAAAAAAAAAAAAAAAAAAAGGAAAAAGAGACAAAACTATATCTTACACAGCTTTTCAAGTGTTTTTAAGATGGTGATGTTTTGCTACTATTGCAGAAATTTCCTTTCTATATAAGCGTGAACCATCTAAGATAAGGAAGCATCTGTCTTCACTTCCCTGCGGTCATTACAGCAGTTGAAAAATAAATATGTTCCTCTACATGTAGACATATATATATTGCATTTTGAGCATTTTCTTCCAAGTGGCTAGATAAACTTTGGGTGTCTGATACTTCTTGTTGCCACATAACACAGAAAAAGGGTCTGTTATTCTGACCAAATTTTCCTAGACACAAATTACACAAAGAGGCACAAGACCAAATTCCTGGTTTTCCAAGCTCCTTTTGCCTGGTTTTATTGACTATTGACTGTCTATTTCCTGCTGGTCTGCCTCTGTTCCCATGTTGAAATCTGCACATTAATTTGATGACCTTTAGTGGCCAGGCACTGTCAAGCTGCTTCGACCTGAAATGGAGAAAAGAGAGTCATGTTTGCTGTCCATACTGAGATATGTCTCAGTGGAGTTCATCAGATCTCTTGTGCTAGATACTGTCTGCTTTATTGTTTAGGACTACTTAATCTGGAAAGGTCAGGTAACATCACTGAAAAGTTAGAATAAAGCAGTTAAAACATCATTGCATGCCTGAATGTATTAGTCATAATTAAATATATGTATTAATAAAAACTGGATATTATATTATATTTTTCTAGTCTCAGTGGAGTTTTGTTGCAAAGTAGAACATGCTGAAATAATTCCTACAGAAGCTTGAAATACTGCAGGTAAAGTCTCCAAAGAACTCCTCACCCCACCCACCCCAAACTCTCTCCTGTTTGTAGTGAATGCTTCAAAGGATGTGGAAAGAGAAAGCAGAGGTAATGGTCTTCATTTTGTAGACTGTTGTGATGAACAAGGAGTCAGCAAGACAACTTATGCTGCTGAAAGAAAGGGGAGCCGTGGAGCACAGAAGTAAGTCAACAGATGTAGTCTGTGTTCAATGTGGACATTTACAAGAAAAGTTGTGACAGATTCCTGACCTTAATTTTTTTTTGTGTTGTGGTGAGGGAAACTATAGATAAAATATTGGAAGAGAGAGGGAAAAATGCAAAAGTGAAAGTTTACTGACATTTAGCATTAGAACTGGGACTTGTATAGAAAGAATATGAGAATATTGCACCTCTTTGGGGGTGAGGAAAACAATGTACTAGATCTATGAGCATGCAGAAGCAGAGATGAAGTGTGAGGACATAAGTTATTGACAAGATTTTATTTCTTCATAAGAAGGCAGCCCTGGCTCTTAAAAATTATTTTTTTTAGCTCCCTAATTTTCTACGATTAAGTGGAATAGAGTAAAATGAAACTAGAGCACATCATTTGGCTGTTGACACTACTATCAATTGGGCAAAATAAACTGCTCATATAAAAGCAGATGTGACCATTAGCCACCCAAGTTGAAAGCTGTAAAATGTGAAAGCTAAAGCTCACCTTCATTTCAGGGGTTATGTAAATTTGGCACAGAAAGACAGAAAAGAAACTGAAATACAAGGCAAGTGACACTGAGGGTTATCATTCGTGAGACTATTTGCTTTCAGATTTCTTGATAGAAAAATTCAGCTGAGAAAAAAGTAAACGACTGATTTATCAGGCTCATAAAACTAAAACATTAACATTTTTTGGAGTGTGAACACCCTTAAAATTGAATAAGATAAGGAATCGAAATTGAGTGTACATATTCCACATAGTAATGATTTCTTATTTTGTTACTCAGAGATTGAAAGCTGATGTGTTGGGACTTCCTAGTTTCCATGATGCTAATTCTTGATACAGTACCTGATCTCTATTATAATGAGCCACTATACTTCCATGGAGAGCTAAAAACAGTCTAAAATTACAGTAGGGTTGATTTGCAGCCCAGTGAATCAAAACAAGGAACTTGGAAACTCTTCAGTGTGAATGGAAAAGTTGACATTGGCATGTATTCAACTGGAGAGGACAAAGCACCTACACTTGGAGCTGATGACTGACCTCTATTTCCTTGAGCTCTTCAGGATCCTTTCCTCAGAAAGTTTACACAACTGAATAATCCTCATGTCCACTTGCGGCTCTGTCTACCTGGTTGTGATTAAGACAGGACTGCTCTTGGCACATGCTGGTGCTGTATGGCTGGTCATCTTCTGTCCAGAGTATAGCAATAATATGCTTTTCTACATTGCAGTGCACAAATAGAAAATGTCTCCTGGTCAGAAGAGAGAGAGAATTAACTGGGTGTTTTCTCATAGCAGCCTATGGTTCCCAAATAATTTCCCATTGTTTTTAATTTTAAAGTAATGAAATTTTTATTTTCCTTACAGTCTTACAATTTTCATGTTAACATTAAAACCGGTTTTCTGAAAATACAAAAGCAAGGTCTCAAAAGGCTTTACTTGTTACTTAGCCTTCCGAGTAAGAGTCTTTGCTTTTGGTTACTTCGAGAAGGCTGCTTAACAGTGCTAATTGGCATCAGATGGGGATGTTGTGTTTGCATCACTAAAGACACTCTTTTTGAAAACTCAACACCAAACATATCTGAAAATACTTATGAAAGTACAACCACAGATTCTTACACAGATCACAGGAAGAAAAGTAAATGGCAGAAGTTATTTTTACTACAAACCACTAAAGTACAAAAGCATCTATCAGGCTAGAAATCAATTTCAAGCAATCAGCCAAATCTTAGTTTTATTAATTCTGCAACTCATTCTTTACAACATATGCAAACTTAAATTAAAAAGATCTTTTGGCATAGTAAAGATCACATTTTAGGGATTTTATGGTAATGAGCATGGTCCTTAGTTGGCAACTTTTGTTAATTGAAAAACTTAATTTCAACTGTAGAGATAAAAATTAATTTGCATATTTCCCTCTCCTTTAGAAATATTTGCAAAATATGAAGCATTGCAGTGTTTCTAAAGCAGTCTATTTTTTATTACTGCTTTCAGAAAAGAGAGTGGAATCAGTATAGTTGGCAGAGTTTCCAAGTGTTGTTATGCCATTGTTCTTCTCTTCAATCACATAAATTATTGTTAACTGTGAGGTAGTAGGAATGGAATTACAGTGATGACCCAATAAGAATGAGGCATATAAATTCTTGAAATAAATATGTAGGACTTTGGTTATCCAAGTTCCTAGGACTCCAACCCTTCAACAGGAAACATCACTTTCACTTCTTCCCTGTTATTACAGTTTTCCATGGACATCTGTTCTTAGCTGATCAAAGAGACTGGATTAGCTGGACATCTGCACAGTATTGTCATTGTTCAGCACCCAAGATGACTATAACTTTTCTCTTGCTGCAGAAGCTTAAGCCAAGTCTGTAAAGATTATTGTATCTTAAAATTTGCCTATCTTTATTTTTTTTTAATTTTAGAAAATGGACACAAAAGTAACTTTATTACTAAGATTTTAAGTAAGAACATAATTTTATCTGTGAATGGAAAACCAAACATTCTTTCCTGATTTTGGTTTTTTGCTCTTATGAATGCTAGACCCCTCTCCTCTTGAAGTTGTTCTTAACCTGAGACAGGTGACTGCCTGTGCTACATCACAGCTGTGTAAGTAGATGTTTGGGCACCCACTTCTCACCTTGACCCTGCTGTCTGGGCCAGCTTGACCTCTGAGTTCTTATTACTGGACTGTGTCTGACACTGATCACTGTCTCTGGCCCTGATCCTGTCCTGGTATTGCTGCTCTTTATCCTGACTCCTTGTTGACAAGCTTGATGCCTACACCAGCCAAAACACAGCCCCGACTCACCTGTCCTTGTAAAGCAGCTGCCCCTTTCCCTGACACCCTTCTGCACAGCCATTTAGACATGCCTTTTTAAAGTGGGGTCAGGAGCAGAGGGAGAAATTGTAGAGCTGAAAAAGGTACATAACATTTTGACAATAACATATAGGGTTCCTCCACTTTTGACTCTTGCCCATTGGAAAGTTTTGGGCTAATTATTATGTGTAAAGGAAGAATGTTATTAGACTGAAGTGGCTCTGAAATGGAATAAGCTGTATTTATAAGAGTATACTGAAATGCTTCAACTACATCTACCTTTGCATTAAATTAAATTTCTCTGTGGAGATCAAAATATTATCTTATTGGGTGTTTTTGTTTTGCTAAGGAAAAACCTGTAGAAAGCAGTGCGTTTTAGATAACATTTCTACAGACACAACTGAACATATAAATATTGAGAGTTACTAGTTTTCTACAGCTGAAGAGAATTGTGAACATGCAAAGAATTGTCTAAAAACTGTGATCTCTACGTTTTACTCCATGTATCTAAACTGTTGTTTGTGATAGTTTGATTCACAAGAGCTTAAACACTGAAATAGCAAGTTCCACTACGATTCTAATGAGTTAAGTGAGGCTCAATGGAGCAAGATAACACAATTCAAGGAGTTGGTTTTTCATGTTTATTTTGATGGGTTCAGGAAATGCAATAAAAACACTCAGAGACAAAGATGCTTCAGATCTACATGTATTCAGGATGAGGGAAGATTACTAAAACTTGTGTTTATTCTTTCCTTTCATAGGCTAAACTGAGACAAAGTTTCTGAAAATCGTCCCAGATTCATAAGAGCTCTAAGTTCTCCAAAGAATATTTTGGTGAATATGTACGAAGTTTTGACTGAGAGGTAGAACTTAACATCCCCTCATCTGGTGATGGGTTTGTGAGAGCTTCAGTCATCACAGCTATTCCTTTTCTATGAAACTGGCTCTTGAGTTTTGTAAAGGAATCATGTGCCTCTTTCCCACTGAGGTCTGAGTGCAGTAATTCAGAGTAAGGCATCATTAACATTTACATACTTTTATTTTTTTTGTGGTGTCTCCAGGCAATTCAGAATTCCCTACCCCCATTAGCCGATCTTCTAGTAACTAGTGTCTTGCTATTTAAAATGTCACTCTCTTTTGCATTCCATAAATTATCACCAGAATACTTTTCTTATTCCTTTTTATTACTATGCTTTAAACTTTTACTACCTTCCTTACATAACTGTGCTAAGTCAGGTGGTATACATTAGTCATGCTTGAACTTAATTTTCTATTTCAATTAAAACCATTAAATTGATTGGCCAGGGAATCCATTAATTATTGCTCATAAACTCTAGCCAAGCTAGAAGAGACTTTTGACTAGCAGTCAGTCAGAAAATATGTCAACTTCAGAGCATGCTGGAAGTCCATCTTCTAAGTTTAGTAGATATGTCACATGCTATCACTGCTTTTAAAATTAACAATAAATTTAACCACAGATGAAAAGTCGGCCATGGAGTTGGATACAGTATTCTCTAATGCCAAGGCCCATATGACACTTGTGTTACAATAAGTGTAAGCTCATTGATGAGAGAAGGAGTTTGGCTTCAGTCTGGGGAAAGTTCAGTCTGTGTCTCTAAAAAACAAATTAATAAAAAAGGAATGGTATGTGAAGAAGACAGAAGAAAGTATGAGGCAAAGCAGATAAGCCTGTCCTGGAAGATGTAAGCTGCTCAGTAATTTGGGTCTCACTAAAGATAGACATCAAAGCACTAGAGAATGAGAGCTGGACACTTATTAGTACTAGTAGAGATTTAGTCACTAAATAAGTTTGAATCGAAGTGAATAACTCTTTGTACTGCTAAGATTTCAGTAGGACTTCACAAAATGGAATGATGTCAGTGTTTCTTGTCAAATTTTCTTTGAGTTTCTTATCAGAAACTGACATAAAGCCTTTAAAAAATGACATTTGCTGGAGGGAAGGAAACTATTGTTTCTTTACTCTTGAGAATGTTTCTGACTTTGTTTATAGCTTTTTAAGCAGAATATTTTCAACATTTCAGGGATGAAAAATTTCTTTTACAGGATATTTTCCCTATTTGAAAAGCTTAGGCCTGCTTGTAAATAATTTTGAATGTGGATGACAGATATGGAACGAAAGAGGAGATGAGGTACGTTAGCTTGTACACTTCTTGAGAACCAAAGGAAAGTAAGTGCTTTTTCATTCACATACAGAACCTGCTTCCACATAATTTTTACTTTTTTATTATAAGTGTTGCACACAATACATCTGTCAGAGTGCTACACTGCAGAAGATAGATGTTGTTTAAGGAAATTTCATTACCTCATAAGAGGAGGATGTTATTTCTTCAAATGTCACATGCTTTGTTGCTTCCAGCTACTGCTTTCTAGGACTGAGAACTGTTGAAATGAAAACTGGAAATTTGCAGTTGTTTTTCAGCTAGTTAGCTCTCACTCATTTCCTGTGAAGGACTTTGTTTTCTCTCTTACTTTAAAGACTGACAGTTCACTGAAATGAAAGCAGTACAAGAGATCCCTTGCTGCTATAGTGAGTCTTCATATGTTTTACACAAATACAGTGATAACGAGGTTTCAGAGACCTCTTGCTATCACAGAAGTTTCATTCTCTAAAATGAGCTTTGCAATTGTATTTTAGGGGTACACAAAACCAAAACAAAATGAAAACCCAAAAACAACAACAAAAAAACACTTTAGGAAACAAATATTCTTGTTTGTTCAAGGACAGCCCATACAATGCCTAGAACTTTTTCTCACAGCGCTTTCAATATCCTTCACTGCTTAACTGTTCCTGACTGTCAGATCTGGAGTGGACTTGTCTTTGATGAGCAGGTTATCTGCAGCAGAGTACAAAGGGTGTTCCTTCATCTGTATGCATTTCCTCAGAGGGTGAAGAATGGTTCATTTCTAATGTCCGATATGTGGGCACTCACTGGAGACTCAGTTAAAGATATATCAGGATACAAAACTGAATACACAGTAGTGAACCTCCCACTTTGTAAAGATAAACTGTTGAAGGTGACAGATGTACAAGAAAGTACATAATGCATGGGAAGTGTAATGGCAAACCCAATTATGTGTAGGGTTTCTGACTGAGGGTTGTTGGGCTTTCTGTTGTGTTAATTGCGAATATGGACACAGAGAAAGTGATATATCCTGTATTGAAGCTCATTGAGGTAATTTTTGTTGAACATAATTATGGTTACTGTTAGAGTCTAGACATGGATGACCTGAGGAGATGGCAGTGCATTACATCAGTCACATGACTAAATATCTCATGATTTTCTTTCTTCATACAGCCAGATTCCTTTTTTCCTCTGTGGGTGGTATAGATTGGTCTTTAAATAGATGTCCAGAGAGACTTCAGTCATTTAGCTGATCTGCCGTGGCATAGGTCAAAGGGCTTTGTTCAGTAACATCTATATTGCACTTACACTAACCTAACGTCTCCTCTTCAACAAGACAACTAATCCTAGATTATTTGGCTCTACTTTGAAATTGCTTTCAAATCTTTCCTGGTTTGCCACAGACGCTTTCTCTTCTGACCCTTGCAGTTAGGGTCAGAATCTCAGTCTCAGATGTCAGCCTCTCTGTAGATAGGAACTGCTCCTAACTGGATTCCTTTAAAGTGTACTGAGAGACTCATTAATTGTTAATGTGCCTTAAACACATAGGAAGCCTGCTAACAGAGAAGACCAAGTATTAAATTCCTAGCCATACTATTAAGAATAAAGGGAAGCATTTGGACACCTGTCACAGTACTGGAATCCTCTTGCAATTATTTCTCTTTTGTGATTTCTTATTTGACCCAGCTAGATAAATATTTTGTTATTAGAGACACTTGTCTACTAACTGAAAACTTTGAATTTATGACTCAACCTTTCTGTCAATAAAGTGCTGTGGAGTTGCATCATATAATAATGATGTCAAAGAAAGAATGGCATCTTTCTGTATCACGGTTTATCAGTGATTTTAAAGCAGTCTGTCCTTATGTATGAGTCAGTATAATGAGATAAGGAAGATATTCTTCAGACATAGAACATTATTATAACATTCTTCTTTGGGAAAGCACCTGTGAGATTTTTTTAATGCAATGAAATCATTAACATATATTTTCTACAAATATGTAGAATATGTCACTGTTTATTAAAATCTGCTTCCTAGGGTGATACCTAAATTGTTTATAAATACTTTGTGGTATTTTATATGCTTTATAGAGACTACAGAACTCTCAAACTGAAAAAAGAGACTTTCATTTCTGTGTTGCCCATTCCATATGGTTCCTGTGTACGTAACCCAAAATCATAAATATTGTATGAAGCCTGATAGCTTTATTGAAGTAATTTGTAATGCTCCTATTTCAATTGGATAGCATCACACGGGAAAGTGACTGGCAAATGGTCTTGGCAACGTTCTATTTCAAGGTCTTTATGGGCCCAGAATGGGAACAATGCTCTAGACAGCTACAGGCTTATATTATCTTTAAAGTTCATATGTATCCCACTGGGATGATGACACTCCCACACTATTGGCTCACTCATTCAGCTTACAGCTTTCTGTAGTCTGAGCTGACCTTTTCAAGTGTCTCTTTTACCTGGGGGACAGAAAGAGCAGAGACTGATACGAATTAGTCTCTCTGGCTCTGGTCAATTCGTGGCCCTTGGGCTGATGAGTTTCTATGAAGCTTAGAAAGATTGTATCTTTTGACTCTTACTGAAACCAAGGAAAAAATAGTGTTCTCTGAATTTGATGCATTCAAAACAGGGGAAAGAAGGATGTAAAATAAGTGCTTTCATTTTGTTTCACACCTGACTTGTCTGACAAGATCATTACCTTTTCTGTTTTCATTTCTCCCTTAAACTATTGAATGCTAAACTGTCAATTTATAGCTGGAGGGGTGTCATATTTATTCCCCAACTGCATTATATAATTGACAGTTAAATCCTTATCTGAAACAAAAAAATATGTGCTTAAGGTGTGATATGAGTAAGATTGGATTTAACTATCAAAACCTTTTTGAAGAATGAGTTTTACCTTCCCATTGCAATCTTGTGAATGAGGGAAGAAATGCTAATCATTTAATATCTTGCCAATTCTATGAATTTAACCATGTATTATCATGTCAGTCCTTTCCTACCTTGGGTGTCACTAACCATTATTATAATGATTTCCTATAACTGGTGAACTGAAGGTGGGAGTACTTAACAGCTGGACAGAATGCATGAGACTAAAGAGTTGCTTTCTTTTCAATATTTAGATTGTAGTCCAGCATCCTGATGGTATGTGTTGCCCTGTATATGAATCACAAGCTCATCACTATATCACTTGTTTCCATTTCAACACTGGAAAAAGAATAAATAGTTGAGCAGATAGTAATACTTAAAAATGTTTAGATATTATGTTAGAAAACTGTGTGTAGCCATCCAAAATGACTAGAAGAGCTCATTTTTTTAAATCCAGGTAAACTGGGTAGACTGAGAATTGTGTGGCTTCTATTATGCCTCAGTACAGAGAAAATATTTATATGTATGATCTTTTTTTCTAGATACAGAAGACAGCTCTTGATTTTAAATTTTTTTTTCCTTACTTAAGCAAGGGATCTCTGAAAAAAACAGAGGGACCCTCAGGTAGTATCCAAGTGTACTGGCTCCAGTTTTGATGGAAATTGTAATCATTACAGACTCATTTTCCTGCCATACAGGCAACTGAACCAAACTGAACATAACGACATTCTACTGCTTTCTTCACCTTCTGGTCAGACCTTGTGAAACTTACTGGCAGTCAGTCTTTCCTCCTCTCGTCCTCAATAGATAGTCAGTTTCAACTCATTTTAAACTTCTGAATGGGTTCAACAGTTGAGAATTCTTTGAATCTTACTGCACAATTGCTTGGCATTGTGTTTGCTCTCTGTTACCCTCACAGGCTAAGTGATACTGACATAGCACAGACGCTACCTCTTACTTCCTAAGCTCAATGAGCAGAGTTCTGTAATATAGACTGGAAGGTCTAAACCATATCAGTGAATAAAGATGGGAAGGAAATACAGTAATGCAATTCAGAGACTTTATTCTCATTTTCTTTAGTAATTTTGAATGCTAAATTGCTCATCTGAGATGTACTAAATATCAGAATCAAAATTGCCTGGGTGACCTTAAGCCCATTCTGGGGTATGTGTGCATGTTATGATAGCCCTTAGTGGTTTCATTCAAGACTGCTTACTCTTAGGACTTCTGTCTTAGTACCTGAGGTAGTTGATTCTCACCCCATGTAAGTATGAACCTTATGTGTAATCACAGAATCACAGAATGCTTGACATTGGAAGGGACCTCTGGAGGTCACGTGGCCCAGCCACCAAGTAGGGACTCTTAGAGCAGGCTGCCCAAAACCATGTCCATATGTTTTTTTACTACCTCCAAAGAGGGAGACTGCACAATCACTCTGGGAAACCTGTGCCAGTGTTTGGTTACCCTCACAGTGAAAAAGTGTTTTCTGATGTTGAGATGGAACCAGCTGTGTTTCAGTTTGTGTCCATTGACTTGTCTTGTCACTGGGCATCAGTGAAAAGAGCTAGGCTCCATCTTCTATGCACCTTCCTTCAGGTATTTACATACGTTGATAAGGTCCCCTCTTATGTCTTCAACATTCTCATCTGGAGGCTAAACACTCCAGGCCTTTCCTCATAGGAGAGAGGAAAGTCACTTATTCATCTTCATGACCCTTTCCTGGACTGTGTCCAGTGTGTCCATGACTCTTTTGTACCAGGGAGCCCAGAAACAGACACAGCACTCCAGGTGTGGCCTCACCAATGTTGAGCACAGGTGAAGGATCACCTCCCTTAACCTGCTGACAATACTCTGCCTAATGCAGCCCAGGATACCATTAGCTTTCTTTGCAGCAAAGGCACCTTCCTGGCTCATACTCAGCCTGGTGTCCACCAGGATCCCCAGGTCCTTTTCTGTAAAGCTGATTTCCGGCTGCGTGACCCCACCATTTTCTGGTGCCTGGGGTTGTTCCTCCCCAGGCGCAGGACTTTACACTTTCCTTTCTTCTACTTCATGAGGTTCTTGTTGGCCCATTTCTTCAGCCTGTTGAGGTCCCTCTGGATGGCAGTACAATCCTCATGTGATCTCAGCCACTCCTCCCAGTTTTGTGTCATCAGCAAATTTTCTGAGGTTATGTTCTGCCCCATCATCCAGGTCATTAATGAAAATGCTGAATAGGACTAGGATTGAGGGAAAGCTGACTGTCCCATAGTTCCCTGGATTCTCTTTTTTGGCCATTAGGAAGACAGGAGTGACATTTGTTTTTCTCAGTGTTTTCTGAATGTCTGGGCACCATTTACTTCTTTCCCCAACATGAATCAAGCCCACAGAATCTCAGGTAAGACATTCAGGAAAGAAGTTGAGCAGAACGCATTGTGAATGCAGTGTCAAGAATCTTCACCCAATACTTTTACCAGATTGCATGAAGAAAAATAATTTTCTAATTTGTTAGTGGTTTCTGTGTAATGATGTTGTGGCTAATGTACATGACACCACTAGCACAAGGGATTATCTACATGGGATAAGAATCTGTTGTGGTAAGGGTCTAACATGTAGCAATCACAAGAAGCTGGGCAATAGCATACAGGAAAGTGCATCCCAGCACACACTTTAACAATAGAGAAAACTATCTATCTATCTATCTATCTATCTATCTATCTATCTATCTATCTATCTATCTATCTATCTATCTCAAAAACTTCTGCAGTTGAAACAGAGCTAAATATTGAACTTGTGTAGAAAGCTCTTCTGAGTTCTCTGAGATGCATAATCACTTGATCAGCAAATAACTTGGTGGGAAGTGGAGTGGGTTCTTTTTAAAATTTTTTTTTTTTTATTTTGAGGGGGAAAAAAAGGTGCATATAAACAAATTGCAAAAGGAACAAAAGAAATTTTAACAAAATGCTTATTATGGACCATTCAAGTAGAATAATAAGAATCAAAATTTAGAAGAAATCTCATGAACAGAATAGGCTCTTCAGTCAGGAATTCACAAAAGTGTTTCCAGCTCTTAGTGCATTTTCTATGTACTTTCTCTACATAAGATCTTCAAAGTTATTAAAAACTTTTCTCAAAAGTATTTTCAGATGTCTTTGATGTTGAGCTGATTCATGGAAGCATGCTTAAGCAAAAACATGTCCCTGTCAATACAACATCCTTAAAATTACTTTTTCTGTATTAAATCTGTTAGTTGACACATTCTGTTGATAAGGCTTTGGCAAGCATGGTTAATTTGTCAGTTTTGTCATAGAGTGTGGTAAGGTTTTTATATACTCGATTTCAAAGGAACATCACTGCAGAGAGATGTGGAAAGGTTTTAAATGAAGGGGTTGACATTTCCAAAACAAAAAGAGATGTCTTTCTCAAAAGCCTCCCTTTCTGTCTTCCATCCTTGACATATCTGTGACCAATACTGTGCAGTTTCACTGTGTAGTTTTTACAGCTCTCTATATGTTTTAATGTGGAGGTTAAGCTGAGAAACTGTATATAGCAACAAACATTCTTCTTAGAAGATTATTTCTCCACACATCATGGACTCCTAGTGAAGTAACTTTACCCAAGCTGCTTGCAGAAAGCAATCTGCTACTCACCTGCTCATAATCACCCTCAGAATGGGGGTATTTTCTTGTTTGTTTGTTTCAATTTCCATGTGCTGTGGTGGTGTGCTCCCCTCCACCACCCCAACCTGACCTGTATTTCCTGTAACCCTGCTCAAGTGATAAACACCAGTAGCGATCATAATGGATGCATCTGGTCACGTGGATTCAGGGCCGACAGATAGCAACACAATAGCCAAAGGCTACTTTGAGCAATGCACCCAGCTAACCACAGTGCTGGTCAACAGCCAGCTCAAGCCAAATTTGAAAGAAACTAATTTAGGTAGTCAATATGTAAATAGGACTATAAGTCATCTGTCTTACTCCATAAAGAGTAGACAGTTCAGGGCCTGTTGAGTTCTCCTGCACGGCAGTGGGCTGCACACCAGGATCTCACCTTGAGTAGGAATGTCTCTCAAGATTACTCCTCGAGGTTGAGAGAATCCTTATTGTCTCAGATACTCAGTAAGTGAACTGGGAATAAAAATGCTGAAACTTTGATATATAAGTTAAGTGATATAAAGGACTGATTGCACGTATATAATCCTTTAGACATAAACCATTGACCAAATCTGGATCCAGACACACCTAAACTCCCTTCTGAGAAGAAGTTCGGAATTCAGGGGGGCCCATTCTGAATCTCATGACTGAATGGGAGGGTCTCCTTGCAGTTTTTTCTGACCCTGTCCTCTGTGCAGTTAACATCAAGTGAGCTTTGCCATTGAATTTTTTTAAACCACTGTTGCATTTACTATCAAACTTTTTTAAATTGCTGTTTCATATCAATAAACATATTGCTATTTCCCTCTTGCAAGTGAAGTACATCACTCCATCCGTGACATGTAGAAACATGATCTCTTATTTTGAGGCAAGTTAATTGGCGAGTTAAATTTAGAACTGCTGTTCACTGGCTTAAGCAGCAGTAGTTTCCTAACTAGAGATGAACATCGCAGACACATGCTATAAGTATGTTTGTAATGGCATCCTTAGAGTAGTCACCTTTCTTAGTCTTTGCCATTATCTGAAATCATGCACAGGTTCCCCAGATAACTTGAACGTTGCATTCTTTCTGTTCTGCTCATCCATCTGAACCCAGTTTTGTGATAGAATGACCTGTCTTTGCACTGAAGTAGGAGAATAGAAGGAAATCCCTACTGCTTAAGCAGGTATAAGAAGGCTGAATATCCCTGGTATATGAATGAGCTGGATCTCATAGAATCATAGAATCACAGAATCATTTAAGTTGGAAAAGACCCTTAAGATCATTGAATCCAATCATAAACCTAACACTACCAAGTCCACCAATAAACCATGTTCCTAAGTGACGCATCTACACAATTTTGTATACCCCCAGGGACGGTGACTCAACCACTTCCCTGGACAGCCTATTCCAATGCCTGATAAACCTTTCAGTGAAAAAATTTTTCCTGATATCCAACCTAACCCTCCCCTGGTACAACTTCAGGCCATTTCCTCCTGTCCTACTTGTTACCTGTGAAAAGAGACCAACACCCACCTCACTACAACATCCTTTCAGGTATATTAGCTATCCTCTGCAGCCCCTGATATCAACCTACCATGAAAACACAGTGTGGCAGACTTTTCAGGTTGGAAAATGGCAACTCTAATGATTTTGCTTAGCAAGCATCCAAGAAGAAACACTGTCTTGGAGAAGGGAGCATAGGGAAGAATCCACTTGTATTTAATAACTGCAGATTTCCTTGAAAAAGAGAAAAAAACCCAAAAAAATGTTTGATTAGATTTTAAGAGGCTTTTAAGAAAAAAACAAACAAACAAACAAAATAAAAAACCCAAAATGCAAAAAACTCTTTGATTAGCTTTTAAGAAGCAGAGTGAAGGGTAATAGCAGGTTGATTATTCTAGAG
The DNA here is from genome assembly GCF_047716275.1 of Strix uralensis. Taxonomy (NCBI): domain Eukaryota; kingdom Metazoa; phylum Chordata; class Aves; order Strigiformes; family Strigidae; genus Strix; species Strix uralensis. The sequence goes on along the minus strand of NC_134012.1, from coordinate 25,204,711 downwards.
TTTTTATTCTCACTCTCACACACACAGACATTCAAAAGCTCTGTAGAGAACAAACCAGTCAAGGCATTGACTTGGGGACACAGGACGCTCATTTCAGCTAATTGAGGTGTCTGTGTTGCGGCTGGTGGCCCATTCTTTATTTGTTCTTCCTCAGGGTCAGCTTTCTGCAAGATACTGGATGTCTGTGTATGTGTGTCCCATGAGAGAGGCTCTTGATTTTAGTATTTATTGCTTTCTCCCTTAGATGTTTGGCATAAGCCGCCAATAGCCTTGTTGGCATAATCTGTGCTTCTTTGTTTCTTTCCTGTGCATATCTAAACCATTAGAGCAGGGCAGATGTAGTATAGAGTTTTGGTTAAGCCTTCCTTGCAACAACTGTGCTCTGCTGTTTTTTCCAGCATATCCAAGAATCATCTGCTGAATTACTGTGGGAAGATATAGTCAAGGTACATTTTACTTAAGTGGAGAGACTTTACCTTGTGGCACTAACTGCACAGAAAAACACAACTCTGTCACCTTCACATGGTCTTTTCTGTGAGATTACTTGGTTTGTATCTATACCGAGCAAGACACTAGAAGATCAAGGCCTCTGGAACAGTTGTTACAATTAATTCCAATGCTGGTAGCTTTGTCAAGCCATGATAATGACATTTAGACATTGCCAATAGAGCCCTTTCCTGCCTAGATGCTAAGCTAAGGTTAATAATAACTTTCTTAGGACTTTGATATTTATATATGATCTTCAATTTATTGTAAAGTAAATCATAGAGTCATAAAATAGTTCTGTTTGGAAAGGACTTCTGGAGGTCATCTTATCCAGCCCTCCTGCTTATAACAGGACCAACTTGGAAGTTTGATCAGCTTGGTCAGGGTCATGTCCATCTGGATTTTGAATATCTCCCAGGATGGAGACTTGCCATCCTCTCTGAGCTCTTGTCCCACTGTTTGACTTCATCATGGCAAAGAATATTTTTCTTTAGCTAATAAAAATTTTCCCTGCTACAACTTGCTTTTTTTCTCTCACATCCTTTTGCTGAACATTTCTAAGAAGACTCTGACTCCATCTTCTCCATTATCACCCATGAGAAGCTGAATATATCAATTGATTCCCCCCTTAGGTTTCTCTTTTTTCTACACAGAAGCACCCTCAGCTGTCACATCCTGTTATATTCTACACAGCCAACATCTTCTTTGTAGCCCTTGGCTAGACTCACCACAATTTGTCAAAGTCTGGGCAATTTCAAAACTGGACTCAGAATGGCAGATATGGTCTCACAAGTGTTGATTATTTTTTTTCTATAGCCTTTGACTCTTTTATATATAATTTTCATAGCTACATATATGTACACAATATATACATGCCTATGTACACATTAATATTTTATCAGTCTTTTCACTGAAAACATCAATTTCTAATAATGATATTTATCAAGAGAACATGTATGTTAAGGTTCAGATTATGTTATTGTTGGTGTCACAAACTTATTGAAACAGTGAAGAAAAAGAACAGGATGATATTTTAAAAGATGAACATACGGAAAATGAAGGGATTATAGGCAGTCTGTAACTGAGTCACAGTATAGAATTTACAGCCAAGAAAAAACATATCAAGAACTCTGCACCTGATATAAAAAGGTGACATGTGCCTTAACAAGCTGGATGAGTACCTGAATATGTTTACAGAAATAAATAGGCATGGGTAATGAGATTTATCCCAGTGGGGATCGATACCAAGTATAAATGTTTTAAAGACCTCTGGTTTAGAAAGGAAAATAGAAAGCTCAAGCAGTGAATAACCTTTAATGGAAGTGACTGCTCCTCTGTAAATGGCTGCACAATTTTACTGAAAAGTTAATGAAGAATTGTTTTTTTAATCTATTTCATTTGTTTTAAGAGTTTAGTTGCCTCATTTCTTTATTGATAAAAAAAAAATACATTTTAAAGTATTAAATATGTACTGTTGTGGCATTTATTAACTTGACTAGAAGAAAGAAAGTACATTATATTGCTATACCGGGATGTTAGCAATTTTCTATCTTCTAATCTCCTCTCACTGTTACTGTTACTAATTACTGAGAACATGCTGCTTTTACTGGAGTCTCTCAAGGCAAGCTAATTACATGGCTCTAATGAAGTGATTTGTTACACAGACTTTAAACTTTTCCTATTTGATAAAAAGTGTCTTTATAATCTCTTCAGAAAGAGGAAGTGGGTACTTTTAACATAAGAAATAGCGAGAAAGTTCAAAGCTTGATTTTACCTTCAAAGAAACAAATGGAAATATAAGATATTTAACTGATACTTTTCTTCCCGAGGAGGGTAGGATGCTGACAGTATCCTATATTCTCTTTTCACTTTTTTCACTTAGTAAATTCTAAACTATCTAAATGGAGGAATTTACAGAAACACAGTGTAATAAGAAAGATTTAAATGAGCTTTAAGTCATGTGACATCCATAAAAGTGAGCTATCTGGGGAGTCTTTAAGAAATTACCTACAAAGCACAACTCCATTTAACATCATGTGAAAGGATTCCTCCTAAAAATATCTGGGAGACAATGTGGTATTATGCATTACATTTCCTCTGCATCTCAGAATTCTGGGGAAAATTAAAATATATGTATTTTTTGAAAAATGACTCTTAGATCAGTGACAAATATATGAAGATATTGTATGAAATTATGTTATTATTGCTGTAAGCAACTTTTTGAAAAGTATTTCTGTAATTAGCAAGGTTTAAAATGAAGCATGTTATTTAGAAATGGATTATATGATATAACTACAGCATTCATATAACAGCATACCTCCCTGTAATACCTTTGTTAACACATAAATTATTTAACTTACATGTTTGCAATACAGCTAGCCTTGTCTTAAATTATCTCACACTATTCTGATGTTGCAAAGTTAAAGACATTTATTATGAAATTAAGATACAGGCTCAAATTTACTGTTAAATCTTAGTATGTGATATGTTAACTCCATTAAAATGATCTATACATATCATATAGACACAGGTTTTTCTTTGTAGAAGAGCAGATCTCCACTTGCGTAACTTTTTTGAATGCTTTAGATGTTCAGACTTTAGTATGCACTTTTTTTTCAGTATATATACTGAAAAATGCCTCACAAAGCTTTATGTAGCAATGTTTATCCTTGGTATAAGAACATAAGTGAAAATCGCAACCAGTATGTCTTTACCAGTTCTTCACTGAGACCAGATAGAAAAGCAAACAAGTATTCTTGAATAATAATGGGTTTATGGTAGGTGACACATAACCTGTGACATGACTATTGGCATTCACATTTTTTAAATTACTCAGGATTTCATTCCTTTAAAGAGAGTCTAGGAACAACTTGTCTGATGGGAAAAGCTTGGGAAAGACTACTTTGATGTTTTAATAAATTCACATAATTTATTTCCTTTTGTTCTTTTCCTCCTTTTATACATCATATTCTTTCTTTCTTAAAGTAACAGTGTCCTCCCTTGCTGAGCTGTGTGGTGCTAAAGTGTAGGCATTTGATGACCCAGATAAAGATCTATAAATATGAGCTATAAGTAGTAATAGTACTTACCAGGCATTAATCATCACTGTCCGGGTGTAAAAGGGTAATGAAAATTATGTAGCAGCCCAGTAGGTTTTTATCCAATGTTGCACTTACTTGCTAAACCAATATTTTGTTGAATGGTGTCATCTAAATGCAATGGATGTCCATGAAAACAGAAGCAGTTTTACGAAAAAAGGGTAGAAAGAAACATGTTTCTAAACAAGGAGAAATTAGAAGAAAACTGGAACTGAATTACAGGCTGTAAGCCATGATGTTTTGGAAAATTATACATAATTGACATGTCTCCTACAAACACCTCCAGGGAACTTTTAGTTGAACTCTAAATCTATGGAAGCAAGTAGCCTCCATCCCTTCACTATGTTAGAGACAAGAAGCATGGTCTTCTGAATGTTTTTCTTTGGGAAAAAAAAATATTCCTAACCTTTAAAGAAGGTGTCCTTTACACCTCTAACATTTATCAGGTTTTGGATAAATTGTATTGGATGAGTGCTAAATTTTGTCATGTAATATGCTAGTGATTACTTCTAGGTACTGGAGTGAAAAGCCTGATGCTATGTGTCCTTGTTTTGGATGGGATAGAGTTAATTTTCTTCCTAGCAGCTGGTATAGTGTTGTGTTTTGGATTTAGTATGAGAATAACATGGATAACACACAGGTGGTTTTAGCTGTTGTTAAGTAGTGTTTATAATAAGTCAAAGATTTTTCAGTTTCTCATGCCCTGCCAACAAGAAGGTTGGAGGGGTAAAAGAAGTTTGGAGGGAACACAGCCAGGTCAGCTGACCCAAACTGGCCAAAGGAATATTCCATACCATCTGACATCATGACCAGTACATAAACTAGGGGCAGTTGATGGGGAGGGGTGGATTGCTGCTCAGGGACTGACTGGGCATCGCTCAGCGAGTGGTGAGCAATTGCATTATGCATCACTTGTTTTGTATATTCTAATTCTTTTTTAAATTATTATGATTATCATTATTATTATTATTTTCTTCTTTTTATGTCCTATTAAACTGTCTATCTCAACTTCAGAGTTTTATTTTTTTTTGTTTTCAATTGTCTCCTCCATCCCACTGGGTGGGGGGAGTGAGTGAGTGGCTGCATGGTGCTTAGTTGCTGGTTGTGGTTAAACCACAACACTATGCCACTGTGAGTCTTTGCAATGCCTCTCTTTTCAGTTCACAATATTTGAGCCTTTCTGCCTTTTTTATTTAATAATCCAAACATAGTGATGATTAGCTTGCATAAATGTCATATTTGGATACCTAGCCATCAGTATTTCACATCAAATCGGACCAATCAAATCCAACATTTTGGTCTTCTGCAGAATCAGTCTTACTGTACCTTTTCATTCTCACCTAGCTCAGCAGATGCACTGAGAAGATTAGAAATAATAGAGATTAAGTAAACTTTATGTTTTACATAAGAAATTAAAACTCTAATGTCATGACTCCCTTCACAAAATGAACCAATTTTATTGCAACTGAATACGTTCTAATGTCAGTGGTTTGTACCTTCCCTGCTATGTATGTTTAGTAATAGACAGTAAAGTTAAGTACTTTTACTCCCTTTAGTTGTAAACTTCCTACAGCATGCTGTGAGTGTGAATAAATTTGGGCAGGAACACAAAACAAGTGCTCAGCTCAGTAGGGTGCAAACAGTGCCACAAGGTGATGAATAAGTGAGTAAGTCTGTGGAGGCTGAGGTTGCATTGTGATGGGAGTATTTCTGATCCTGTCTTGTTACTATGTGAACATCCACACAGGAGACATAAGTAAGAGGCTAGAGTGCTGTCTGGGACTCAAAGGTTTTTCATGATTCTGACAGCTTTAGTGTTCATCTTAGGCAGTTTTATGTCAATTTCTGAGCCACTGTTTCTACCACTTACCATTTGAAATTATAATTCTTTTGTGACATGGTCTATTCACTGGTCTTTCCTGTAACTTACTAACACTCTGGGATCTCTGTGTTGACTGAAGCCTCTGAAGCACAACTGTTTTTTTTCTTACTCATGTAGACTGTTATGTTTTTTTAAATTATTATATAATATGGTTGTAGATGTTGAACTTCGCCTGGTGTTGAGTCAGAAAAAAAAGACTTTTTGCTGAGAAAATACCATTAGAGAGGTTTTGTTTCAGTCACTGTAACCAAATTGGAACCTGTCTTACATAGGGAAAAATTAATTTCTCTGAAATGACACTGTACTGATGGGAAATCTGAAATATGGTCATTGATGAACTGATTATCTTCACAGACGTGTGCTCCAGTGGAAGAAAAGCTGGTGGAATTTACAACAATCTCTGTGTGTTTGTCATGCTACTTCTGTTGAGCTGTGTTACCAGCTGTTTCTTGCAGAAAACCAGGCTCTACTGGTCCTGTTTTCTTTTTCCACACTTGCTAGGACAGTAAAACTTGGTACTGCAAATATTTTTGTTCTCTGGTCGCTTTCTATTTCACAATGGTTCATCAATGAATTGCAAGCCACAACGTGTGGGCCAGCATGACAGCTTTCTTCTTGAATTCTAGTAATTTTTATTTGGTCTCTTGGAATGAGGATGTTAATGGATCATGCATGTGGTACAGTCTACCAGCTGAATCAAATTAAAATGTTGCTTTTACTTCATGTATTAATACTATTTTAAATTTGTAGAAAACAAAACCTATGAGAACAACATTTCATAAAAAAGCCCACTGATACTTGACAACAAAACAAAGTATTTTTGCATGTACAGGGACTATTCTGCTTTAGGTACCTGCAGAAATGGCAGTGCAAATGAAGGCTTTGTATTTAATATATTAAACTACTTTAACAAGTGCGTTTTTGTGTTCTGAGGCTAGTTTATGTTTTTTATTTTGCTCTGTGAGGGAATGAAACCAAAGAAATTAGCTTCAGTGTATCTTCTGGGACTCCAAGGACACCCACTCATCAAACCCCTGCTGAGTATGCCTTTATTCTTACTAATTCTCTATTAGACCAACCTTGGACTTACCCCTCACTTACGAAGTACAGAGGGAAGATTTGGGGGTGCTAGATGTTAGTAATGGTCTGATTTTAGTTGCTACAACTATGCCTATTTTGCAAACTTACAGGATTTTTCAAGAGAATTTAAAGAATGAAACAGGTTTTGTGTTTCCTATCTCCTCCCACAGAATTCCTGAGTTTTCTGGCAATGTGTCTACAGTTCAGTATATATGTTTTATGGTAAGGACAAGAGAATGCCTAATCAACAGCTCATTCCTATGGTTTCTTTCAACAGGAAAAAGCAAAATGTTCCTGTCTGCTGTTCATAGATTCTGGAGAACAAAAATGAGAATTGGAAAAATATAGATGTTTGCAGAGGTGTTAGGAGGAAAAATAAATTTATGAAGAGTACAGACTATGTCTTATCACTTGACTGTAGCCAGGTTTTGCCAGACCTTCCACTTGGGAAAAGAATTACTTTGGAAGCTAAGCTTCAAAACCATTCATTAGAAGACAGATGTAATTTACAAGCAGAATGTTTCCATGAGAATCTTATAAGCTATTTTCTTCCTTCAGGTAGACTTGACAGCTCATGGAGTTGAAATGGAAATGTTTTCTGCTACCTCAGAAAGTAAGTAGCTGTTGTGCTTGAAACTCTTACAGTGAGAAAGAGAGAAGGCTTTTGTGCAGACTTCCTGGAAGGATATATTTTTTAAAGTAACATTATATTAAAGCAATATTTAATACAGTAGTCTAGGAGCACTTAAGTAATAGTGTGGATCAATAAGAGACATGACAAAAACAGAGACAGGAATCCTGCTGATTTGAGAAAAGATTGAAATTCCTCATTCCAAGAGGAGCATTGTGTTAAGAAAAGTGGTCTGACTACAGCCCCTTGGGAACTGATTGGACTTTGACTCCAAGACATAGAAGCAGTTCTGAAATTCTCATCCACTGTCTTCAGCCTCAGAGGAACAAGTTTCACCCTTTGTAAGGGTGAAAACTACATGAAAGATCTCAGTGTGGAGGCAAATCAAGGTGACTAGATTAAGGTGACTGATTTTTTAATTGTTATAGTTTATTTAGAAATCCACTGTAGTCAGCAGAGAGAAATGGATATTTTTAGGGCACATCAGGAACTCAGTTTAATGTCTCTGAATTGCCATTAGCTGTAGTGGAAATCTTAGAAAATTACCTTCACTAGGAGGAATTTGGGCTTTGTTGTAAACGACATTGTGCTTGAAGAGAGATTATTATAATAAGTAGCCTACTGCTGGCTGTAGTACTGTTAAACAGAACAGGACAAATACACAAGAAAAAAAAATATTTGCTAAAGGAAAATGCATCTACAAATGGTGGGACGTTTCTGTATGTGGAACCTGGGATTGAAAAATAAGGTCTGTATCAACTAGGACAACACATAAAGCAATGCATTCCTTTTGAACTGTTGGATCTATCTCTCCATCTATTCTCTATCCAGGAGAAATGGAGAAGTCAAACATAACTTCTAACTGAACAGATGGAAAGTTAACAGATTTTGAAAGTACAAGTAATTTTATATTCCACCACCTGGATAACAAAAATTTGGGAGATAGGAATTTGAGTACCACACATCTTCACTGTTACTATTAAATATATTTATATATAAAAAGGCAAGTTTTATGGAAAATTACATAGGAACAGAAAAACTGTATTTTTAGCTAGTCTAAATTCAGGCCACTTTATGAAGATATTAAGATTTTATATTCTCTCAGTGCTTGTGCCTTAAAAAATAAATAAATAAAATCTATGGGCTTGAATAGCAATAAATTGAAACTTGCTTGGTTTATTGTGAACTAGTGTGACACAGAAGAGTTAATGTTCTTGTGAGAAAACAAGGAATCCTTAAGAATTAATAACTATTCAGAGGGAGGTTTTTCAGTGGAGAAATATGCATCCTAAAAATGCTATAACTTCTCCTTCTTTCATTGGTACAGATGAGGTCACTGACTTCAGTGGACCTGTGTCATGCTTAGTCATGTTATTGAATCCTGTGAAGGTAGCACAGCGAACTAGAAGGGAAGTCACTGTATTTGTCTGTCTTGTCTGAAACCATCTTTTTTTGGGGTTTTTTCCTCATTTATGTATTTGTGAAGCTCAGACTGACCTATCAAAAGTTAATTCCAAAAATTACATTTTAAATTAAAAATTAATTTTTTAAATGTGATAAATTAATAAATTGATTCATTAAAATAATAAATTGAACACTAAATTAATACAAATAATAAAATAATAATTTAAAAATACTATTTATTGTGTTCAACTTTCGTCCAACTATTTGTACAACGAATTGAAGTAGCTCAAAATAAATATTTCTGCTATTTTCTGACAGTTTCTCTCCTTTCCACAAGAGCACAGCCCCTTCTTTTTCCTTTTGAGGTGAAGATTTTATGACTTTTTGACAGTCTTTAGTTTTGTTTTTCTTTGGTTGGCTAGAAGTGTTGTTTTTTGGTAATATCTTTAAGAACAAATCTTTCAAAACTGTTCTTTACCATTATAGAAAATATCAGAGAATCATTTTGAATATTGCAAAATAATTTTGATCAGTTTCATAAAATCCTTGAATAGTAATTAAAATGTTAACTTTCTCTATGAAAGAGAATTAAATTTCCATTATTTCCTTAAGAAGCTGATGAAGGTTTTCTGAGTTTTTCAGAGTTAGTTGTGTCTAAAAATCTACATGTTCCACTGCAAAGACAATACAAGGTTAAACTTGCTGTCAGGTTGACTGACATTTTATAAAAACAACATCAGTGGTGCGCTGTAATTATGGCAATTCATTTAAAATTATAATTGAATTTGGGGGAAATACCAAGCTAATAAATATTTTATATAGCCAGCACTCTGCAGAAAAAAAAGCGCAATGCAGCTGGTAGGGGGTTTTTAAATTTCTTTCTAACCTAAGTTTCCACTTTACAAAATTTACACTTTCCTCGATAGAGTTCATTCTTTTGTGTGTAACTGATTTCACTTCACTTAAGCATGTCCAGTTAGGTGAAATCGTCCAAATATACTAAAATCAAAGTTTAACCTTGAGTTCTACACAGAGACAATATGCCTTGCTGTGAAGTATTTCTCTGTGTGTATGCCTCTGTGTGTTCATTTCTTTAAAGAAAATAACAAGAGTTATGTTACACCAGAAAGAAAAGCCCATGATATTAGTTATGAGTTTCTAATTTAGTTCAGCAAATCTTCATTGCTGAATATTGGATTAAGGCTCATACAAATGTGCATTTCCTAAAGACCTAGCCCCTCTCTGAATTTAAATGGTAAATAAACATTACTGATATGCAACTCTATTGCTCTCATAACATAATTGTCTGACATTGCTTCTCCACTTCCCCAGTACCACTGGAAATGTCCAAATGTTCCTTTGTATCTCGGTGATAAAATCCTTTTCTCTCTCTGTCTTCCTTCTTTCCTGCTGCAAATCCAGGGTATACATGAATTTGGAGAGAGGCTGTTCCTCCTGCAATATATAGTCAGTGCACAGGAAAAAAGAGCGCATCTGTCATAGTTTAACCCCAGCCAGCAACTAAGCACAACCCAGCTGATCACTCATCAGCAGGATGAGGGAACGGAATCAAAGGGGTGAAACCGTGAAAACTCATGGGTTGAGATAAAAACAGTTTAATAATTGATAGAAAATAAAATAAAAATAATAGCAAAATAATTATGAAAATAATAATGATTATGATAATAATTTAAAAATGTGATAAAAAGGAAAATAGCAAAGAGAGAGAAATTAAACCCAAGAAAGACAAGTGATACAAATTAAAACTATTGCTCACCACCAACTAACCAACACTCAGTCAGTCCCAGGCAGTGGCCCCTCTGCCAACCTTCCTTTTAATGTTATTGCTGTTTATAACATCATATAGTATGGAGTATCCCTTTGGTCAGGTGGGGTCAGCTCTTCTGTCTGTGTCCCCTCCCAGCTTCTTGCGCACCCCAGCCTGCTCCCTTGTGGGGCTGTGTGAGGAGCAGAAAATGTCTTGACTTTGTGTAAGCACTGCTCAGCAGTAAATAAAACATCACTGTATTATCAACACTGTTTCCAGTATAAATTCAAAACATAGCCCCATACTAGCCACTATGAAGAAAACTAACTTTATCCCAGCCAAAACCATCACAGCATCCAAGAAACACTGGTTAAATCTGCAAGGAAAGAATCTCTTCTAAGGCTAATAATTTGTGCAAAAGATCATATCACAAGACAGCCTCAGTATCTTCTGGGTCATACTGCTTCTCCATGACAGTCTTCATTTGGTGGCTCTTTGATGGCCTTTTGTTTTGTCTGTCACTTTAGTCATCTTCTCTAAGGGGTTTCAACAAGTGTGAAATTAAATTCTTGTGTAGGATGCAAAACTCTCAAAAGTTTCCAAGCGGTAAGGTTCACAAGACCAGGTAGGAATCAGTGCCCAAACCATGTTGGTTTTGTTCAGGTTGACAGAAGTGTGCCTGCATCAAACTTCTGACACAATACTGATGTAATGACAACTCCTCAGCATGATGAGATGCAGAGCCTAAGGCTGGGAAAGACCTGCAAGAATGAGCTGTGAGTTGCAAGCTGCAGAAATCAGCAGTAGTAAGAGGTCTGGAACACATGACATGTGACAAAAGATCCTGGTTTTGTTTAACCTGGAAAAGAAAAGGCCAGGGTGGACTTTGTAGCTGCCTTCAATAACCTGTTATTAAGGTGGTGGAGCCAGAGCAGAGGCAACTGGCCAGAGGACAAAAGGCATTGGCCACAAGTTGCAACAAGAGAAATTCTGATCATACATAAGAAGAAAAATTTTTCATAATGAAGTTACCAGATACCCAGAACAGCAGTGGAGTCTTTCTCTTTGGAGAGTTCCAGAACTGGATGAGGCACTGAGAAAACTGATGCCATTATGAATTTGACCATGCTTTCAGGAGGAAGCTGGGTTATAAATGTCTAGCAGTCCTTTCCAATCTATGATTCTGTGACACATTTAAAGGCCTTTCACTAAAACATTATTATCCCTTATCTGTACTTAGGTAGAAAAGGTATCACATGCTCCAGATTACTCAAACAAGAAACATGAAGTCTCTGCAGAGGGAAAAAAATGGCAAAAAAGCTAAGTAGAGGGTCTTTGCAATTATTTGAGATTCTGAGCTCACTGCTTTATCTCCTAGGAGTAGGGAAAACAGAGATCCCAGCAATAAGATTTCATGTTTAATTTTAGGGAGTGTGTTTTGTTTCAAGTTCATTAGAACAATTGAAAAAATATAATGGAAAGCAAAGTTTTCTAAGGAACTTAGGTTTTGTTGAAACCCTATTACTGGCTAGTCTCTTTTCAGTGAAGCCCTTTCTATGTCATTGTTGGTAGTGATATTGTAGTGCTTAGCAATGGCAGCTATTCATAATGGGTTGGTGAGACCATTTGTGGTCTTTTGACAAAATGTAAATAACATGTGTGTGTTAAGGATTAGCGATTTGAAAAAATGGACTCTAAGAGCAATACCTGATATTCATTCATCAAGACCAGGTCAGTGTTAGTCCAGTGTGTCTGATCTCAGAGGAGTATAGAAAACAGCAGCTCAAGACATTTCTTTATATAAGAAATACTATCTAAAAATATTGTAGTCTGGGGCATATAATGGTCTAGTTATTTACCTGAGGGACACAGTTGCCCTCATGCAAATGACATGGGCAAAGGCTCTCTAACACTTGTGGTTTGAATGTAGAAGAGAAGGTGAAAGAATGCAGTAACTGAAAATTGATATGTTCAGCCAGTTGTCTCCATGGTAGCAGCTGGGATCAAAGCAACCTTGCTTAGAGTCTGTCCAGGTGGAACAATATTCACTCACGCTAAATGTGTGACAACCAAATAAGAGATTTGCCAAAAGCCTTCTTTGGCAGCTTCCCAAGCCTCTGACATGGCCAAAGGCTCTTCTGGAAAAGAGCCTAGGAAGTAAGCCAAGGCAAATGAGTTTGAGAGACTGGTAACAACTGGGAAATAGTGAATAAATAACTGTCAGTGTTTCTGAAATATTCCTATGATGCATACAGAACATGAAAATCTGAAGTCTTTCAGAGCTGGAGGCTTAGAACTTTCAAACTAACTTGTCTATCCCTGAAATCAGATTGTCCTTGAAAAACCACCACCTATCTACTTAGACTGTGTCTGACTTTGATATTTGTTTAAAATTGACCCTAGACAAATCTGTCCCTGATATTCTGCACACGTATAACCATAGTTGGAGAAGCAATCTGTGCTCAGGGATGTGTCACCGAGCTCTCTTGTAGGTTACTTTTTCAGCCATTCTTTCTTCTGTTTATTTCTCCTAGGCATTTCCTTTTTTATTAGTATTTATTTTGTACAATTATTTTCTGTTTTATTTCTCTTTGAAATTTATGTCAAGGGGGGCAGTTTGAAAGCAGGTTTTTAAAGCCAGTGTATATTCCCAGTCCTTCTCCATATAGAGGTACAATGTATGCTTGTACCTCAGAAAGCCAGCTGCATCTTGAGCTGCATAAAAAGAAGGGTGGCCAGCAGGCCAAGGGAGGTAATTCTTTCCCCCTACTCCATTCTCATGAGACCCCACCTGGGGTACTGTATAGAGCTCTGGGATTCCCAGCACAAAAAAGACATGGACCTGTTAGAGTGGATCCAGAGGAGGACCATGAAGATGATCAGGGAACCTGAGCACCTCTCCTATGAAAGAAGGCCAAGAGAGTTCTGTTTTTTCAACTTGGAGAAGAGAAGATTCCAGGACGACCTCATTGTGGCATTTCAATATATAAAGGGGGCTTATAAGAAACAGAGAGAGAGACTTTTTACCAGGGCTAGTAGTGATATGGCAAGGGCAATTGTTATAAAGTGAAAGTGGGTACACTTAGATTGGACATAAGGAGGAAATTTTTTATTGTCAAAGTGGTGACACTGGAACAGTTGCCCAGAGAAGTTGTGGATGCCCCATCATTTGAAATGTTCGAGGTCAGGTTGGACAGGGCTCTGAGCAATCTGGTTTAGTGGAAGATGTTCCTGCCCATGGGAGGAGGTCAGACTGAATGATCTTTAAAGGTCCCATCCAACCCAAACCATTATAAGATTCAGCATTTCTACTTTTTGGCTTAAATACAGTGTTTCTAATGTTTAACACTACTCACGCCCCCAAACCAACCACAAGAGTAACTGTGAAGTAAAGTACAAACACTGAATGCCCATATAAGACACATCCTGTCAGCATTCACAGTCACACCACTGATGCTAACTTGATTTTTACTTAAATAACTTCATCAGGAGCTCTCCAGAAAAGACTCACATGGTTACATTGTCAACTATTATGGTAATACCTCTCCTAAGCCTACTCTTTAATTATGACACTCACACTGGTTAACAATCACCCCAACACCAAACTCCACATCACACCTTAGACAGGCACATTCCAGGGATGTTCCAAAACACAACACACTAGAGTCATTGCTGCAATCTCTCTTTCTACCTTCTTCCTACATTTTTCCACCGCAATTCTGATCACCTTTTAGAAGCTTAGGATGGAGCCATGTAAGCCAAGAATCTTCAAAGACTTACATAAAAGAAAAAAATAAAAATCTTTTCCATGGCCTGGGCTCTTCACTGTTATTCTCTTTTGCCAGCATTAACTAAGAATAAGCCCGCATTCAAATGCTTCTTCCAGCACAAGGTGTATAATTACTTGCACCCTGATAGTCGCCTGATGGCCGTTAGCAAACTTAACAAAGGTAGCACTACTACCAGCAACTGGCCTAGAGGAGCTAGCACTGATGTCTCCCTACTTATTTGATCTGACTTTCCCATTACTGTAAGAGGACAAGTAGCCCTAACTATCACCTAATTTTCCATGTCCCCCATAATTCAGAGATGTCAAACCTCCACGCATGGCATATCTATTCCAAATTCCCACGCATGAGAACATATCTCCATGTGATTGCTGAAGTTCTCCTTACTCTGTACCCAGAATACTGTGCATAGACTTTCAGCAGAAGCATTGGATTCTGGCTCTAAAATGACATAGACCCACTGTCTTCTTTCTGGAGATACACTGAGTTTGGCTTTGAAGTGGCTTTGTTTTCAAAACATCAAGAGAAAATAAAAAGTTTGATACTGAAAATAAATTAAATAAAAATAGCTGAAAGGTTTGCTTGGGCTCTGGATGCAAAAACATTGGAAGAATATTTTGAGTTAAATGCCAATCTCTTTTATACCTCAACTGCAGAGACTGCACATCTAGCACTTTGATCAGCACAGCAGAGCTGATTCTGAAGAGCAGATAGTGACTGAGGATCAACTCTGTTGCTTTTTTTTTTTTTTTTTTTCAAAATGCCGTATTTTGCAATGAAGCTGTCCATTATCCATTCTGCTGGTAGATTTCTCTTTCCCGAATTAAAATGGATGCTCTTCTTTATCTTTTATTTTGAAATATTTTAAAAGAACAAGATTTTTAAAATAACTTCTTTCCTCCTTGCTGAAAAGGTGATTTTCTTAGCTCTTATTAGAAGGCAGTGTGATTTCTAAAATTTCCTCACTTATAAACTGAACAGCATAGTAGATCCCCCTGCCGCTAAACTTCTGGGGCCCCACTAATCTCTGCCATGTACACTTCTGCCAGGTACAAGATTCTCATTCAGCAGTGCTGCGTTAGTTTCTTTTTGCAACAACTCATTTTTATCTTGTTCTCCTGGGATATTTTGTCTACTTCACATATCATTTCAGTAAATTCCCCCAAATTGGTCAACTCCAGCCTTTGTATTAATAGCAAATGAAGAGTATTGCTTTATGAAGTGGGTTTCCAAGATTTAATAGTGGCTGGAGCCAAACCTATTACTGGCTCTTTCAGTAATATTATTCAATAACCATAAATCCGTGCTGAAACAATTTTATTTGTTTGGAACATAGAGATAAAATTATGATTCCCGATCAAGTTCCACCAGACCTTGCTTATTTGCTAGGACATTTAGTCTCTACTCAGAAGAACAGAATACAGTTTGGCACTGATTCACATTTTGTAGGCATTAACTCTACACATTATTTCTCTGTACTGCAGGCTGCAGAGGTCTCTCTTTAAACCTATGCAAATGGAGGATGTCCATTACTGCACATCGGTGTTTAGGAGTCTCTGTGCGGACAAAGATGGAATTCTGTTCATGAGGACTTTTCTGTGTTGTTATTGGGAGGGGTATCTGTCACTGCTTGAGCAAGAGCCTGTTGAAGTATGCCATTTGCATTTCTTTTCATTTGAACTGGAATCTGGTTTGCTCTTAAGAGTTGTAGAGGTCTAAAGATGCAGGTAGTGCTTGGAATTTCAGAGTACCTGGGTATCCCCTAATTTCTGTGGGTGCTAAGTCCAAAGACACTTCAAGAGATGCATTTCATGCTTTAAAAGGACTCTGCCCCAAGGTGCTGTGATAGTCTTGAGCTCTTTATACACATGTATGCCAGAAAATATCCTCATTAACTTCACTGTCACGATTGCATTTTCTCTCCTTTTCTCTCCTGTTCCATCTACCCTGAAATCACAGAATCATAGAAACGTTGGGGTTGGAAGGGACCTTTAAAGATCATCTAGTCCAAGCCCCCTGCCATGGGTGGAGACATCTTTCACTACACCAGGTTCTCAAAGCCCTGTCCAACCTGACCTTGAACACTGCTAACGATGGGGCATCCACAGCTTCTCTGGGCAACCTGTTCCAGTGTCTTACTGGACTAGAGGGGTAGAACCACCTCCCTCAACCTGCTGGCCATGTGGCCATGTTTCTTTTGGTGCAGCCCAGGATACAGCTGGCTTTCTGGGCTGCAAGCACACATTGCTGACCCATGTCTAATTGTTCATTCATCAACATCCCCCAGTTCTTTTCTGTAGGACTGCTCTCAGTCCATTCATCACCCGTATCATTTGGTTATGTTCAGGAAGATACCCTGATAAAGGAGGCGGCATTTCACAAAGTGGGAAAAAAGTTGTAAGTCTGAGGAAAGAAGGTTGAGACAAATGGCAGCATCTAAATACACATGGGGTAGACATTCACCTTTGAACAAACGTATGATTTGCAGGACTGGGGTGCAAAATGTAACATTTGGGGAAGGAGAATAGGACATGGATATTCAGTTTTTCAGCAGCTGAGAAACAGCAGTATTAGACAATGTAACAATAAGTGAACGACGTGTCTTGTTCAGGATTTTCCTGCGGGGGGGAAGACAGCATGAGTTCTGAAGGCTACATTCACTTTTTGCTGGAAGGATAATCTATGACAGGTGACAAATTGCAATGGTAAGCGAGAAATGCTAGGAGTGCCTAACAGGGATGAACAGCTGATGCAGTGGAGCACTGAAGCATAAGGAAGATGAGAACACCTGGCACCACCTGGTAAGTGGCAACTTAATTTAGGCCTGGGTACCTATCAGGAGAGAAAACAGACCTCAGGGATTTAAGTCTGTTTTATTGAAGGGTAGGAGAAGAATACTTGACCTACAAAGTGTCTTGCCACCGAACTGGAGAAAGGGTCTGTAAAACCTTTGTGCTCTAGGTACTGTATGTTTTGCTGTTTATCTGCCATTCTGGGGGCTTGTTTCCCTTTCAGACTGGTTGGCTTGACAAACAATGTTTTATTGATACTTGTAAGCAGGGAACAAAAGTCCAGGGAATACTATAAAGTTTATTTTATTTTGTTTTTCACATGTTTCTGGATAGGCATTCAAAACAGTGTCTTAGTTGTAATCCAGCACCTGTCGTCCAACTCCTGGCAGAAAGTAGCACAAAATAAACAGTGATTTGTAGAGGTGGAATGGTAGGAAATTTCCTGAAACTGCATGGACAAATTGTACTTCTCAAAGCATATACTTCTTAGAACAAATAAATAACAGGAAATCTATAGTAGGGCCTGCTGAAGGTTTGCAGCAGGCCAGCACAGACAAGTTGAAGTCTGTTACGTAAAGCATGCTCAGAGCCCCTTCCCATGTAGCTTTTGAAAAGTGGTCCCTTAGCATGACAGAAACTCTAATGCAGCTGTGACTTACCATCCTGTTGGGAAGAGATGGAGGAAAATAATTTTCAAGAATTTGCTGCTTGCCTAAAAGTAAACAAACTAAAGCACTCTCAGGAGGGCAGACCAAAATTTGAAGATTCAGTTAGAGCTCAGGGCATAACTTCAGAGAGGGAGAAAGAGATTAGTATGTTTGGGGATACACTCTTTGTTTTGGTTCCAGTGCATAAGAAAATAAATGTTTGTCTTAATTTCTAAATGCATTCCTGGAAGGCTAATAATAATAAAAAATAATAATAAAAGAAGAATATTCCGAAAAATTTTTGTCTCTCTTCATCCGCCTAAAACTTCTTTTTCCCTTCCTCCTCATCCAACTTCTAAAGTGGAAGGCAGAGGAGAGGGGAGACTGGTTCATTCACATCAGCTGACAATGGACAGTCTGATAGTGGAAAGCAAATCAGTTAACCAGATGGAATCTTAGTTATGAGTCAAATGTTCAGTTCTAGAAAAACCACACCTGTGCAAATCTGTTTTTCTGAGTTGCAGTAGAATTATCTGCCCTGGACTAAGACAACCGACTATTAAAGTGGTGTCATTTCTACCAATGGAAAAATAACCTAGCTTCCCTGATTATGCCTTCATGGTGTCATTTGTAGTGTCAAGTGAAATTAAAGGGAGGTAGCATCAAGGTGAGATGGTAGCTCAAATGGTACCCAGCGTTGCCTGGGCTTGAACAGCTCCCTCTTCCTTTGGTTATAAAAGCTTTATGAAACTGCTTTACATAGCTGATAGTACAGTAATTCAACATGGTTCAGAGTGTTCACCCAGCCAGGATGGCAGTACTGCCTCCAAGGTAATAATGGGGACGATTCCAGGGAGCTTTGCACAGGGTGCAATTCTGGTTCTGCTTCAGAACTTGAAATGTTTTGTTTCCAGTGCTGTCCCTGGAAATTCTGCAAACCCATCTGTTTACAGAGTGCAGGTCCACAGACATTTCTCCCTTCCTTGGACCATGGAGCTCTGCCATCTGTAATTGAATACACAAGCCTCAATGTCAGTAACCCTTACACAGGTGCTTTGGTGTTTGTTTCGTTAGACAGACTGATGTTATCGAGCTGCATCGAGGCAACAGGGCTGTGTCTGCCTCATTACTGTAGTTCTGACTAACCCTGTGGAAACCAAGGGTCATTTCTCACATAGAAAACTACCACAGGATGGGAAAAGAACAAAAGACTTGACTGGAAAGCTGAGAAGTCTCCCAAGGGTTTTTGAGTTACAGTTTATGAGGGTGCCTGTGGCAAATGACTTTCCATGAAGTGCAAAAGGAAAGACCCTTTATTATTACAATAGTACATACTTATGCTGTGGTTAAAGCTCTTACTTCACAATTAGCAAATCAGCAATTAGACAGCTATTTACCTTTTCTCCTATCAGCATAAGACCACTCTAACACGCACTGTGCAGACCAATCACCTTCTCGTTCACGCGCTGTTCATGCAGCGGTAACTTCTCATAGTTCAGTACTTTTCCACAGCTCAGTGTTGCAGCTGTCCGTTGTTTTTCCCTGCCACCTTGGCACAACTCAGCAGTTTCTTATCTTTCTCCCAAGGCCTGTTTCTCATCAAAGCCTTGCTGCTTCTCAGGCACTGCACAGGGCTGACAGCCTGATGTCTACTTGCCTCTCTCCCACAGGTGCCTTCAGTTGCTGTCTAATTCTATTTACCTGCTGTCTGGGTGGCTTTCTCATTTGTCAGGGAGAGCTGATGTTTTCACAGTCTGCTCCTTATTATACATTCCTTTGCAAGAATGAAGACTTCTCAATCTTCAGATAATTCCTTCTCTTTATGTGGGCACATTGAAATAGTGATCAAACAAATTTCCATGCATTCTCCTCTGAAACAATCTCTGTAAGGTTTTTGGGTTTTTTTCCTCCTCAGATCTCTTATTAGGAAAAAAGAGTCTGCCCTCCTCCCCTGACTGAAGTTCTCTTGCAGAGCTTATTTGTGTCATTTCTGGTTACTTATCATTATTGAATATATGTTTGAATCTTGTTGGGATAATGACTACAAATATGCATATGGATAAATGCAAATTTGCATGTGAAGCTTATTTTATTATTTGATCTAGTGGTAGGACAGATAAAATACTCTTTATTTTTATAAAATGCTTTCAGTTTCTTGCTGTTTTGTTTGAAAACATTTTTTTTTTTTTCTTTTCTCTACTATTCACTTTCCTTTCTGAATATGGATCTATAGGGAATTGAGGCAGAGGCTGGGTTTACACATATGTTTACATATGGATGAAGTTTAGCTCTTCACTTTTCTCAGAAAGCACAAGTCATTAAATGTTCCTAGGTCAACTCAGGCAAAAGAGAGACAGTTAACTCTGCTGTAGTTGAAATTAATAATATTGTCTTGAATTCGAGTGTAAAATATCTAAACTAAGACAGCACACGTTCTTAACTGTGGAACATCACTGGTGGGAGGGAAGTGTCCACAGCTGCACCTCCTTGGGGAATAAGTTAGACTGCTAGTCTTCCTAACTTGAATTAATCCCAGTCATAGGAAACATTAAAATGATCCATGTATCTTCTCCTGATTCTTTGCTTTCCCCTCCTTCATGCTTTATACACTGACTGTTCTGCTTCTTAGGAACTTGGAGGTTGTTGTTCATGATTTATTTCCCTGGGGCAGGGGTTAAATCTAATTTGACATGATTTCTTTGGTGGTTACCAAAAAACAGACTGTACTTACAAATGCACCTACCAAGCAAGCAATGGCTAAAGTGAATTTGAATGTAGGAGTATTTAAATTTAGCATGTCTGCCATTGGCCCATGTAAATGACTGATGATTCCCGAGCAAAATTATGAGGTTTCATTTTTGTGTGTACACAGAGGAAGAAATATAGCCAAGCATCTAAGTATATACATCATTAGAGAGTTTCAGAATAGACATTTCAGCAACTTTTTCCTACTTAGACCAGCCATTAAAGCATTCCTTTTGTTTCCTCAATAACAAAATGAGTGGGAAGAACAAGCCTCATTTGCTAGCACTTGTCCCTTGAAATGAAAAGCAGATGGATTAAGATGATGCATGTAGACACACTTCCCCAGTTATCAGAACAAAAAGACCTTTGAAGACTGTGGTTCATAAAGGACATATTATGAAGATTCCCACAGCCATAAATCCTGAAAGAAAGACACTCCTGAGGTATGAGTGAATCTGGGGAATGAGCATGGGTAGGCACACAGTGTAGTTCTAGAAATACAAAATATTTGTTTGCTCTTCTATATTTTTACTTTTGTGTTCTCAATTCACTAGCCAGTTTGTAAACGGTGAATGTGCAGCCTGCTAATGCTGCATGACGCTGACACCTGGACCTTGCTCAGAAGCCTTCTTCTGCAAGCCTAACTCTGTGCATGCAAGGTCCTTTATTAATGTGGGTAATTAGATTTTACTCCAAAAGACAGCCTGTGTGAATGAAGCTGGCTTCTGTTAAATCAGATTTAGTAGAGTCTACCACTTTGTTAGGAACACTCAAAATGAAGTTGTGCACCTGGAATCACAGAATAAGTCAGGTGGGAAGGGACCTCAGGAGCAATCTAGACCAACCTCCTGCTCAATATATCAGCCACGATAAGAGGCCAGGTTGCTCAAAGCTGTGTCCAGTTAGGTCTTGAAAACTCCAGGAAGAGTAAGTTCACAGCCTCTCTGGGGCAGATGCACAGTAACTTCAAGTTAGAATCCGGTTGGTTACAGAAAAAGTCTGACCTGTGAATGTAAGTCTCACATCAAACCATGGTGAAATGTGAATGCTGATTTATGAATGATGCACTATGAAAAGTCTTTCTGTCAGACTGAGATTTCAGACTGATTTCAAGGTCAGAGTAGTTAGAAATTTTTTGAAATCCTGCATTTAACTGTTTGCAACTGAATGTTTAACAGATACCAATCCAAATTTGCGTGTAAGGTGATTTATATCAAAAAACATCCTTGGAGTTGATACTAAAAACCAACTTGTACTAGTGGTTTTGCTTTCAAAGGTTCAATGACAGGTGAGGTTACATGTATCTAACAAAATTTGCCATATTTCTTAGGTAAAGTGACAATCATTTAGGAAGAGATCACAGGGTTTTCCTCCTGTCTAGAGATCTCTAGAGCTGAGTAAAAGGAAAGCTGGCCATGCTTCTTCATATACCCTTCAGACAGTGGGAAGGGGTGCAAGTCAGAGTATGCAGCTGTGAAGAGAACTGTGCCATCCATGTTAAGAACAATTCAGAAACCTCTAGCCTCTGTGCTGTGACATGCTGAAAGAGAGTGCTTGTGGGTTGGAATAGCCCCCAAATTAGTTCTAGTCCAGAGATGAGACCTCATCTCCCTCACTGACCTCTCATAATGCTCAAGTGCTGCAATGTGTCTCACAGGAGTTTTACTTGCTCTACGCTTTTAATGAATTGCCTTTTCCTTGCTCCATGTTTCATCTTGCCTTCTGAATTCAGTTCTGCATTTAAGTACTCTAAAATCTCACAGAGATCTATACATCATTGTTATGGACAGACAAACTGTCATTTAAACATCTACCCTTCCTGCCCCTATTATCTCCTTTCTAGGGAAAGAAATTTCCCTCACTCTTGTCCCTATAATACTGACAGTTTTATGTTCTATCTTTCACCTTTCTAAAAGGCTATGTAGCTAGAATTTCTCAACATGTTGAAAATGTCTAGACAGAAATTGGGGATTGTCATTGTTCTTGGAGCAAATTATGACTTGGCATGTTCATATCTCTGAGGCAACGGGACGGGGTGCAGAGATATCCTATAAAACAAAACACAACACTGACACCTGCAAGTGGTATTCACCCACTAAGCTATATGACTTTGGATAGCCTTGTCCATTTATAAGAATTCAAAGATAAAAAGGATGTGGAAGGAAAGTTGTAGGTGAATGTTCCAAATTTGAGCATTCGAGCTCAAAGGAAGAGTACGTTTTTACTTAAGGGAGATGAATAAATTCATTGTAATGTATTAACACTGTGCATGTGGGTTGGTTTCCATCAATTTCACTGTTTTTCCTGCATAGGAACATCAATCAAAATTAAGCAAGACAAATGGTTCTGCCCACAGCAAGGGGGAGAAGGTGTATACCTCGTTTAGATGATGAGATCAGCTGTGTGCTGAAATCTTTGTTGTGAAATCAACTTGCTATGCGTGGTGACAGGCTGAGAAAGAGCAGGACATTTTGGTGGACGGAGAGTTGTATCCTCTCTGCTCCCACATCAAAGTTAGACACCAATGGAACAGCCACCTGATGTAGAAGCAATCTGGTGGAAGTTCTCTGACAACTCGACATTCTTGTACAAACTAATATAATGCATATACTTCCTGATGATTGACCTAGATTTATTTCAACTTCCTTGACCAGTGACACAAACATTTAACAGAAAAAGGTTCTTATTTTCTTTCCACTAATGTCTTCACCTATCCCTTTACCTTTAGATTCCTGAGAAATACTTTCTTCACCACTATAAGCAATAACACAGGCAGAGAAATTGATCATGGATTGCAGCTGCTTTCCTCCAGGCCCTGACACATCCATTTAACCCTCACATGGGAGTGGCACTTCCTACCATACAGCTGAGTAGCTTTTAGCTGGGCTGACCGTTCTCTTAGTTTCTGCAGCATATTTTACTTTAAAACCCCCCTTAGACTTTGTTGATGCTGTCATGAGGTGTACGCTGCTCCAGATTTTTTCCAAGTAGCTGGTTTAAGGTTGAATATTTAGTCTTGTGGAGACCTGCTTATGGAGAACTGATGTCGAGTTTTCTTCAGGAGGAAGAAGCATGTCCAGCCAGAGCTTCCCTCTGCTGACCTCTGTCTGGAACCTCTGACTGAGATGAAGTTTGTTGATGAGATTTTTGTAGAAAGGAAGAAAATACCCTGATGTCTCCTTGACCACCTATGTTAACGCTGTGTTTATATAAAACTGGTAAGGACTAGCATATGCAACCAGTATGTCTTGGATTATTTGCCCATTTAAAATCAGACCATGATACCTTGAACATCAGTTTTTATTTGTAAAGGAAGGTGATTTTTATGCCAGAACGGGACACTGATGTTGGAAGGACTTGCCACATAACTATCACTCCTGGGTCAATGCTCAGAAAAAGGTGATTGTTTATTTAGAAAATGCCACTAAATGTAGCACATTCATACACTCCAGAAGCCTGAAGAAGTCCTACATGGAAAGGTAAAGTTCCACACAGAAATCCTTGTGACTTACCGTAATTCAATGTAGCCAGACTCAAGCAACTTCTTTCTAATTCAATTGATCAGAAGCCTTTTAATGTGCATGACATCTAGTGTGTGGGGGGAAGGTGGGGTCATAAAAATGATGAAAGAATTGGGGGTGGAGTATTTGATTGTCTTTGGTTTTGTTCTTCCTACCAGTGATGATGATTGGCAGTGACATGGAAGGGTTAGACAAACCCCAAACTGTTGTATCCAAATCTGCAAAATGCAAATTTTAGCTGCGAATTGCACTAATAAGATCAATTCATGTAACGTTTTCTGATGGACTAGAAATGTGAAATTTCAGTCATTCATCTTTGAAATGTTTCACTTTGAAATGTTTGAAGGAGGAAAATTGAAAGATTCTAGAGAAGAGGGAAAACACAACTTCAACAGTTAAATAAAAACTCCACTCAGCTTTATTCAGGATACTGCGTTTCAAACAAATGAAGAGTAAGAGTTTGGAAATGGTCTTGTGTTGATTCCTGCCATTTTCTAGTAGAATTTGGAAAGTTGTGAGCACCATCTCACACAGGAATGAGATTAAATTCTCCTTTAATGAAAAATAAGGAGATAATACCTCTCTTGGGAGGCTACCAGCATTTTCAGCTGATGGGAGACAATAATTCTCCTATGTAGTTGTTGACCACTGTTCAGTATTTCTTTAGGGAAATAATTATTTGGGTGGTTTGCCCATAAGAAGTCCTTCTGCCCGTCAAAAACATGACTACATAATGAGGATGATAAGAGAAAGTATTTCTCTTGGGTTTAGTTTTAGATTCTGCCTGAAATTTTCTGTTGGTGGGTTTTAACCTTCCATCATAAAATTAAGGATGGAAAAGGCATCTGAGTTGTTTAATTCCATCTTGAAAGCACCAGAGTTGTACCATATATATATTCCTAATATCCACCCTGTGCAACTTCCAGTCAGGCAGGAAACAAGTAGCTCCTTGGTCGTGACAAAGCTTTTCAGTCTTTAGCATACATTGTTTTTTTCGGCTCTACGGATCATTAAAGTTAATAACAGAGGAAACAAGAGCCTTAAAGCTAATATTTTAGATATTGCTGTTTTAAAACCTGCTAAATATTTTTAAAAAATGGATTATCTGGACATATTACTTAAATTTGGGGTTGTTTGTTTTTCCTTATACTCATGGATATTGTTGTTTCAGCTTGTCATTGTTATTGTTTAGCTTGGTATTGTTTTGTTATTGTTATTTAGTAAGGTCCAATAATGTGCATTGGACAAGCTTTGTAGTTAGAGGTAAATTCTTTTATTAAACCAATTGATATAGTGGGGGAAACAAAACAAAACCAAGCAGATTAGTTTTCAAATTTGGTCCTCCTATGAGGTCTAATAATGAGATGAAAAAATCAGATTAAATATGTATTATGCTGTGGTTTTGTTTGGGTTTTTTGTTTTGTACAATATTCAGAAACAACATCACCATTCTGAAATGTAAAGAGGTAAATACATCTAAGTGTTTAATGAATGTCCTGATCCAGTTGCTGAAGGTTAACCTTTCCAAATGGGGAGGCATTCTGGACAGATCAGTCCTGAAGTGCTGAGGCTCAGAGCTGCTTTCCCAGAAGGATGCTCGGAACAGAGCCTAGAACTGAAAGGCTAATAAGCTTCACACCATTTAAAAGGAAAAGAAAAGAAAAGAAAAAAGAAAAGAAAAGAAAAAAGAAAAGAAAAAAGAAAAGAAAGGAAAAGAAAGGAAAAGAAAGGAAAAGAAAGGAAAAGAAAGGAAAAGAAAGGAAAAGAAAGGAAAAGAAAGGAAAAGAAAGGAAAAGAAAGGAAAAGAAAGGAAAAGAAAGGAAAAGAAAGGAAAAGAAAGGAAAAGAAAGGAAAAGAAAGGAAAAGAAAGGAAAAGAAAGGAAAAGAAAGGAAAAGAGTTAAACAATAATTTCATAAAGATTACCTCACCTTGATAGGGATTTTAAAGTTCAAAGCATTGAGTAGTCACTGCTCAGGACTGGCCTACCAACTGTCTGGTTGATAGGTCAGAAAATATCTTCTTCAGGAGACAATTCTGAAGCAGAAAATGGCCATGTAAAGTTCAAAGGGCCATGAAGAAAATCTTGGCTCTGCCTATAATTGGGCTACAAAACCTCCTGATGGTTTTTCCTCTGTTTCTGGATTCAGTCATGCCCATCTGGTTTCAGAACCCATCCTCGTTTGTGGTGTCTGAGCTTCTGCTGACACAGTCAACTCACCTCTGAGAGCACAGTGTAGGAGTCGTAACCACCAGCATCCCACAAGTTGTTAAAGCTCTGTTTATGGCTAAAGAGAATTAGATGTATTTGTACAGGTGCTTTGATTCTGCACGCTCTTAGAACAATGTTGTTACGCATCAGCTTCTCTAATAAATGTGGAAGTCTCTCACCCTGAAATGTATCTTTACCTAAAGCTTCTTTAAGTGAGAATCCTGAGGCAAAATGCATTTGATTAATATACAGTCCTATTCTTTTTGAATACAAATCACATTTGCTCAACGTCTAGATTCATACAGCCGGTACCTGACTTACTTGATGGACAGTACTCTGCACAAAATTAAATGCCCATGTGAAATGAAATACAGATTTTCTTTATATGTGTGCACCATTAATTTTAGAACACTCTGTATTTCCTTAGAAGAATGAAATGTTTTGGTTTTTGCAAATCATCCGTTACCACAGAAATGTGGTAACCTCTGAACAGGTTTCAAAGGAATTACAGACCTGGGGGAGAAAGCAAGGAAATACTGCCGGGGAATGCTTTGCTAATGATGACTTTGTCTTCTGGAGTATGCAAATAAAGCTTGTGAGTTTGCAGCCTAAAATGGTTCACTGCTCTAATAATCTTGAGGAGAAAGCAGAGAAAGGGCCGGGGAGTGCAATGAAAAGAGTATGGGGAACAGTTTCTCCCCACAGATAGAGCTGTTGTTCTTCTCTTCCCTGTAGCTCTTTACAGATCAAAACCAAACAGTTAATACAAGGAACTGCTCAGGGGGAGGGAACAACCTTGTCCTGTGTGGAATTTCTTATGATTCCTCCATCTCAAAAAATTGGATGCATAATGTTTTGAATGCCCTCAATGGTAAGATTAGCCAAGATTACTATCTGCATTCATCGTTTTTATTCTCAGGAGACAAGAAAACCACAATATAGTCTTTTTCATCCAATCTCTTTGGTATTCCTTGGAGTAGTACATCCAGGAAGGCAACAGTAGGTATTTAAACGTGACAGCTGCTAGAACCCAGTTATTAAGAGAAACCTGTCTCTCAGGTGCCAGATCTGGAGCACTCATCCTTTGAAGTCAGCCTTCAAAATCTCTCAATTCCTGAGAGAATAGAAACAGCATTCATCTTTTCTCAGAAGGCAAAAGAGGTAGTGCCCTACAAGTCTTGGAATCACAAACTCATCAAGCCCTTCAGAGCTGAGGATGTTAATGAAGCTGGAAACAAATGGGCAGTTCTCTTAGTAGCACTTTGCAACAGGCCCGAGAGCGAGGAAGAGGCTTCGAGTGCTCTCTGTTTTTCATACTTGCTTTCTACACATCCAAGGCTGGGCAATGGCTGCACTACCATTGCCTCACCTCCTCAATTATTTGTAGGTAAATATAAGGCTTCAGTCTCAAGAGCTGTTAGGCAGAATGAATGTAGGTGAAATTAGAGCTACACATCAGTAGTGAATCAGTTGTGTAAAAGGACATAACCTACCACTTTTCTTTATGTTTGAGGCGTGTCATTTCCTCCTCATGGTACTTTGATGAGAGGTATCTGGAATGAAAATGTCTGTTGTGGTTAAGGACAGAGCAAGTGTCTTCCCTTCTCAGACCAGGCCTTTATACCTCCACTCCTGGGTATCTGTGCGGAAAGACAGAGATGCCATTGGAAAAGCTCAAATTACTCTGAAAGAAAAGCAATGCCCTTTGTTTCATTCAATTTTTAAACAATATTTCAGTGAGGTTTTGTAATATGTAGCCAGAGCTCAAGGACTTTGGACCTGTCACAAGGCTTCTGAAAACCTTAATTCTTCTGGATTCTGCTTTTGCTTCCTATTTCTTCTTGAGCTGAAGAATGGTGCATGCTAAAAAGAGAGAGAAGCCATATGCTAAAAAGAGAGAGAAGCCATATGCAACATTCAACAGTTCAGAGGAATGCAATGGTAGTACACTGTGTTTAAAACCATGAGTAGGGCTTGGGTTTGATTTGTTTAGAATGAGAGACAATATTCAACATTCTTCTCTCAATCCCTAGAGGTGTGGTGTTTTTTAATTTAAAATTGCTCTTCACCCCTATGTTAAATACCCTTCTTGTGTGTGGCAGGTCAGAAAGACAGTATATGCTCAAGTATGCCATGGCAGTTCTAGATCCAATCGCTGCTAGGAGGTTTATTTTTTCATTGTTAGCAGAAGTGTTTTCCACTTCTTTTTAGGGTCACATTACACCATCTGGTACACACAGGAAGGAAAAGAAATCCATTTGGAACAGGGAAGGCCAATGGGATTTCACTTACGGGGTTTTGCAGGAGATAATTCTGAAAGCTGACTGAGGTGCTGATGCACTGCTAACTTGGAAGCAAGTTAGAACTTGTTAAAGGCTGTTCAGTGACTGAATCAAACGCTGCTAAATTCTGTCATTCTGAATAAATACTCGTGGTGAGTCATTTCTGCCAAGGAGTGGGACTAAACCTGCCACACCACATACAACTTCATGTTAGGCTAACTAAAATGAAACCATTACATAGGTCTGAATTTTAGAGAACAAGTGATGATTGCACTTGACATGAGAAAGTGAAGACACCTAAAAGGTGTGGTGAATAGCTTGTCTTTAAATCTTATCTTTGGCTTCTTAGACAAAGCCTTTCCTCAGCCTTGGAGTGCTAGCAATTTCAACCTACACTGGCTTTTTGATTTATAAACTTCCATCCGTTTCTTTTTCTCTTTGAGATGTTGTACCTGTACAGACTTTTCTACGAAAGCTCTGCAAGAACATTTTATATATTATTCATTTTTTCTATGTAAGGCAGAGATTAAAAATCTTGTCAACTCTTCATAAAATAGGCTGTCCCTTTTTTAAGTAGATGCACAGGGTACTCACGCCTTTTGTTAACTACTCAGTGTTTTGCCTTTTATAATAGCCATTCAGCCTATCATGTTGTGATGAGTATTTTGAATATTTTTTAACGGTTACGCCAGCTCCAGATGATCTATGTTAATAAAAACATATGAAACAAAGATTTTTGTTAGTCACCTTGATGTGGCCCCTCTCCCTTCCCCCATCCAGAGTAATCCCAAATAATACAGAATTATCTCTGCATTTGCACTTGCCCTAAAGCTTCGCGCAAATTGGTGAAGTTTAGGGAAGCCCTTGCACAGCTTACCCTGGAGAAATGGGAAGTGTTAAAACAGCCTGGGGAGCTGCTAGCTGCTCTCCGGTCCAGGCAGTCTGACTGTGCATGGTACCAGGACACGATGAGATTTCCGAGGAGTAGAAGTATTAGCGGTTGTGTTGATTACAGTGGTCTGTTGTATCCAGTGCTGACAACTCAGCCCTGAGGTTTCAAGCAGCAATACTATAAAATACAATATTGATACATAATATCCGTTCAATAAACACAGAGCAACCTCTAATGAGCAATCTCACTGATCTATTATTAACAGCAGGACAAAGGCCTTTGAACATTTCAGTGGTCTTCAGACCAGGATACGTACTACTGAGCCAGGTACAGGTGGTAGAGGTTTGATTGCACAGGCATGGTTCCCAGTCTGAGCGTGAGAAAGGTTTCCATGCCTTTTCAGCTCCGATCTCCATGTAAGCTGCTCTCGTCCTCTTCGCTCCATCTTCTTCTCTGTGTTCAGGAAATATATGCACATCCAAAATGTGCAGACAAGGACAAGACTGAAAATGTTCATCCCGTTATCACCAAATTAAAGAGGACACCTGAAAACCCGTCAAGGCATGCAAGTGAATGAACAGAACTTACAATAGATGATAACTATTGAGACATAACAGACTGGAACTGCTATGTTCATTAGTGGTGACCTAGGGGAATGCTCTTATTTGCTTTTTTCTTAACCAATATCTGCAGTATGACAATAAAAAGGTACCCAGTTAATGAAGTCACCTTAAATTCTTTTGGCAGGCCTTTGTGTTTCTGAAACTGACAGGGCATTCTTAAAGGATAAGTGGACTTCAGAAGTGGGTAAGGCTTCGGAAGTGATCAACAAAGTCCTTTCTTTCTGTTGCACATGTTCTTTTGGACAGGCTGTCTTTAGAAAAATAGCAACTTTGGAAAAATCCAAAAGCTCTGATTAAATTGTCGCATTTCAGTTTGGGAAAAACAAACACAAACTTCATCTGAATGGTGGCACTTCTTATGTATATCCTTTCATTAGAAACAAATTAGGCAAACATTTCTATTGAGAGTTATCTTGGTATGATTAACCTGACTCAGAGCAGATGAGCTACATGACCTAATCATCTTGTGGTAATTTTGCAATCATCTTGTGGTAATTTTGCCAGTACTGCCTTTGCGTAAGCTTATACATTTATAAAAGTTTACTTTTATGGAAAATTTCCAAAAGTCATTATTGTATAACCTCTCTGCTCCTGGCAGACACACACACAAACCCGAGACACACACACCCACAAACACACACACACTTACTTGCACACCCAGAGGATATGTTTACAAGAAACACTTGTTTGTAATAGAGATTTTGTTGGAAGCAGCAGTTGTTTCTTACTCAAAGAAGAGCATCAGCAGAAGAGATTTCCTCATACACCTAGTAGATAATTATCTTGCTGGGATCAGACTTTGCAGAAATGACTCCGTTCCTCTGCATTCAGCATTACAGAGCCTTGTTCTGCGCTTTCTTCACTGAGGATAGGGAGACATGAGTGCAACGGAGGGAATCAAGAAACACATGAAAATCTCTGCATTTTCCCAAACCCCTATGATGACTTTAGCTCCCAGGAAGCTGTGAAGGTCAGGCCCACACATGTTAAAATAACTCACTTTTAGCTCAGAGAAACAGATTGGACTGCCTTGCACAGGTGACAGAGATGTAGCACTGAACCTTTGGTGCTTGCACACTCATTGAAGAACCAGAGCACAGGGATATTGTGACTCCTGAAATCTCTCAGTTTGGTTCCTTATGGCCTTTGTGGTCTTTTCCTTTCCATGGTAAATATTCAGAAGATTTCCATTATATCTTTCCATGGTAAATATTCAGGAGATTGCTGTAAAAACCTGTCTGTGACAGATCGTAAGGCCAGGCATGGTCTTAACAATGGGTCCATGCACAGAGAGCCCAGAGCTTTGAAGGACTCTGTGCAGAGGCACACTTTTGCCATCACAGGGCCTTTCTTCTGTGAACAGAGAAAGGTATGTTTTATAAGAACAAGCTGCTCTGTTTTTCTCATCTTCACAAACTTCAAGCCTGAATTTCTTCATTGTCCTCGAATACTGGAATCTCCAGTCCTAAGACACCTCAGATGAACTGAGCTTTAATGACTTAACTGAGTAGATGGCTCTGGAAATACATGAAATACAGGAGCCTTGAGAGCAAGTGGAAGAAGCTAGAGGAGCAGCCACTGCCTTTTCAGACTTCCCCCAAATCAACTTTCCTACCTGTGTTCATCTGGACACATACTGAGTATTACTGATAACAATTGGCTTAATCAGGCATGCAGCGAAAACTTCTCACTAGTCTGGTGTGTGCCCGTCAGCAGTAGCTGTTACGATGGATCCTGAGCTGCTGCAGTACCCATACCAGGCTTTGCCAAATGACCACTCTCCCATCTGGGCCGTTGTTTTCATTTTTCACACTCCTAAAGTTGTTCTGATGCAAAGTTGGTCCTCTGAATTTTGCATGCCTTATTGCAGATGGGCTGATGGGAAAGAGGAAGCAAATGACTGTTTTATGTCAGATCATTACTTCAAGGTACTCAAAATACTCTTAGGAAAAGAAATAAACCTGGGAGCTTAAAACCCACCCTTAATTAGGCAGTCACTTCCTGTGTTTCAGATGTAGTTTCTAAAAGGATTATTTATTCCTAGGGAATATCTGGCTTAGAAGATACCATCAGTGTATTGGCAGAATGTTGTGCAGTGTTCCTTGGTTTATGCTCCTAATAAATGTGTTGCTAGAGATACAGTTGCACACTGATAATGTGCAAAAAATGGATCTGGTCTCTGCATCTGATTTGAAACGTGGTCTATTGTGGTCTATTGATGATAGACCTTGCTTTGGTAGGCCACACTTTTTTCTTAAAAACTGCTTAAGCTTGTCTAATGCAAACCAGAACTCTGATTCTGTTGTATTAAGCTGAAGGTTTAGCCAAATTCTATGGGACTAGCAACACACACAAGTTTAGAAACAGAGCACCCATGGTACTTTTCTAGGCAGGTCTGGAAGGCAAGGACACACAGCCTGCCTTTCAGGAGGGAGTTCAGGACTGGGAGTGGAAGACACCTTCCTCTTGCTAAAAGTCGGGTCCTTAGGACCCAAAGGGCAGAAGTTTGATGTGCCTTCTGCCTGGTGATGCCAGCGGATGCTACACTTTAAACACGGACTTGGTCCTCCTGCATGAAAGTGAGGAGAAAGAAGATGGTTAGTTGTTGTATATTGCCCGACATAAGGTAACAGAAAAAGAAAAGAGCAAAGGTTTCTTGTCTACAGTTCATACTCACCCTCTTAGGCAGATTCACCATGAGCATCAAGAATGCAGCTTATCTTTAGAAACATGATAGGGAAAAAGGATGTAGGTTATGTTTTTACATAATCAGTTAGAATTACAGGGCAAGAGATAAGACGTCACAGTACCCCTTTAGACCTTTTATATTGGCAGCTCTGCCCCGAGAGCAGGAAAAAAATTTGAATAACAGAAGAGAGAAGCATGAGCCATCACTAGTAATTTCTACATGGTGTCGGCTCCTGACCTGTGCCTGCAGACTGTAACATAAATCTTGTCGACAGCAGCTTCCAGATCCCAAACAGTGGCTTTACATGGTCAGTTGCGGCAGCCAACTCTGTTTTCTATGCCTTTGGTGACACTTGACAATTAAACTAAAACAGATGCCAGGCACTTGATTGCAACAAGGATGTAACGAGACACAAATCTAACGATTCCATGTTCAAGAAATGATGAAGCAGGCTCTGTTGTATTTGTTACGTAGGGCAAACTATGGAATTCTAATGCATGTTGAGTGGCAAAATTGTTAATGAATTTGTCACGGTACTTTGTAGATATAAAGAGATCTTAAGCACAGGTGTCTGCTCTTTTGGCTTCCTTTTCTGCTCTCCTTTTAGCAACCTGATAGATCTGTGTAAGAAATAAACAGGGTGAGAGGAACCTTGTGTTGCTCTAAAGCTAAGCAGGCTTTGGACTGTTAAGAGTTGTTCATTTTAAAGAAGGGGAGATTTTGTGACCATTTCTGAATTAAGAAAGTGATTTCTCACAAGGGCTTGGGAGGGAAATATCTCTGACTGCAAGTGTGGCTAAAAGTTCATACATTCTACCTTGCTCTATTTCTTCCTCTTTGGTTTCACACAATTTTCAGGGAATTACCTTGGCGCCAGTGATTTCTGTGTCAGCCTTTTTAATGCAACGTCAATGTGCGTTTAAACAGAATGCTTGTTCAGGAGGTGCAGTTCAAAGTCAATGCATGGGAAAAAGTAGAGACTTCTATATAATAGAAAGAAGAGCAGTTTCACATACTGGTGCAATGACCATCTCAGTTATGGTGAGATGTATCTTCAGATACAGGTGAGATGATCTTCAGATCAGTCAAAGGCTGGCTCTCTGGTTCTGTGTGGCAGTGTGTTGAGCCAAAGCCTCGGGGAGCTCTTTCGGACTCCCCCCTGTCACTCCCTGTGCAGCCTTCTTGTCTTCCCAGGGCTTCATCTGAGGTTATGCTTCCTCCTCTCTCGACCGTGGGAGAGAGGACATCATCTCCCTGCATGGCAGGGCTTCAGACATATCTGCACCCACGTAGTACTCCCTTCGGAGAGAATCTTGGAGCTGCCACCCTATATACCTATATACCTCTTCTCCTTATATACCATGGTTCTGATGATACTTCCTACCCACTGGCAGAGCTCAAACCATGGTACTCATTAGTTGGTCCACAAAGATGACCAGCGACTCTTACTTTTCCTGCCATCTGATCCACCGACCTTTTGGGGACCCAAATTATGAGTTTACAGAACATGAAGCTTTGCTTGCCCTCTTGCACAGGCTATGCAAAGAATATGCAAGAGAGCTCACAATCTCATAGTCCTGTGGTGATGCTGATGCTACAGAAGAAGGGTCACAGTTAATGAACAATGAGCAAGATAATGAACGCCTAACAGCATATTAATCATTTCATTAGGCACACAACTTCTACAGGACGTGTAATAATACAACATTAATTTTACAATTCGCCAGGAAAGGACTGCCATCTTCACACCTCTGAATTTCTGACATGATCTGGTAAAAAAATACCCAAGCCAGATGGCTTCTTCTTTTCTCTATTTTTTTTTTTTTTTTGGTCCTTCACTGTTCTCATTACATGTGCAATTTTAATTCAGCTACCAAAGGAGTTAATCATCCAAATAATAATGCTGTTAATGTTAATTAGACTGTTGATTTTTGAAATATTAGATACCATTAATTTCTTCCATGAATTGGACAGTTTTTGCTAAGAGGTTTTGGAAAAAAACCCACAAAGTTGATGTCTGCTATTTCTGGCCATCACTGTAACAGAGGTAAGATTTTTATTTTATTATCGCAAGACATCTGTGCCAAAGAATGACTCTCTTTATACTTTGTACTGCAACAATTCTCAGGTTCTCAGAAAGCCAATGGACTTCATTAAGAACGATGCTGTTGTTTGTCTGATACAAGAGTGTTCTGGCCCAGAACTTGATAAAAGAATTATTGAAACTGTCACTGCACAAACACAGGGAAAGAGAGCATGCCTTCTTGTCTCATCTGTTGGTTTTTTTATTAGCTGTCATGAGCTAACAGGGAAGGAAGATGCAACAATAACCGAATGCAGCTCGGGCAGTTGGAAGTTACCCATGTTGAAATAATAAATTATGTCGTCCTCTGTATACTATACCTATTAGAATTTTTAATACTCTCCGAAGTCATCATACTGGTAAATTATAATGGAGTAGGGTCATTACCATTGCTTAAATTCAACTACTGTTAAATCCTCAGTGACACCAAAAGAACTTTTATGGGATTATGCCAGACTTGCAGTAACATAAATGACAGCAGAGCCTTTCATCCAGTTTTTGGTACCCAAATGACATCTCCCATTTTTAAAGCTAGAAGAAGATTGACTCTCTTAACCGACTTCCAAACTGAAGTGCACTCAGATTTCAAAATGAGCAATACAAGGAGAAGTATAAAGAAACACTCATTTCCAAGAATAAAAAGAAATCCTTCCAAAAGCATTGACATCTACTTCCATCAGGAGGAACACACATCCTTCCTGAAGAGACCATGTACGTATGAAAAAATCTTGCCTTAGTGTTCCAAGACATACCAGATATTTTTAATTGTGACCAGATTTTTCACAAGTAATGGTGCCTTAGGGGCAGGATTAAGTTGCCCCACTTGAGTTATAGCAATGCAGCATGAAATTTGAACTTGCCTCTTTCAAAACTAGGACTTTCTAACCAAAACTGAGTCTCTCAGACTTCTTCAGTTTTACCTCCACTTTGTGAGTGGTGGTTTAATGAGTAGTTTTTATTTGATCACTTTTGAAAATGACTGTCTATAGCCTAGGTTTCAAAATTAACTTGCATTTCTGGTCCTAGCTCTTGCCCTGTGAGACCTTTCTGACATGTAATTTCCCTCTCACTGGGTGATGCATCAGACTTGTCTCTGGATTCATGGACAGGAAAACTTGCCTATGCAATGGATGCTGTTCTTAAATAAACATCGCTGGATCAGGCATATTACATAATCGGTGTGTGAAGGAAGCTTCTTGAAATCAACACATTCGGATTATTTAAATGTCAAAAAAATTTCTGTGCAATCTGTGATCCAGCTTACTAATGTGATCTATCTTGTTACTTCCAGGTCACATCTGAGTGAGTTAAGCATTTGTTCTATATTTCAGGCTCCTCTGTTAAGACATGTATTTAAACGTAGATTGGTATAGTTTTCCTGCTTGACATCACCTTAATTTCCATGTCTCTTGTTAATTGTGTTCTCCTTGTGTGGTTCAGAGTCCTGAAGCTTACACCTGTGTCATCAGTTTATCTTACTTTGTGCAAACATCCAGTTTCTACTGGGATGATGCCGGAAGTTTTTTTGAGCAGCAGCAAGCAGTGGCTATAGCCTCCAATACACCCAGGTAATACAACTCCATTGCAAACCAAAAAACAGTGCAGGCGTTTCTCCCTTCCTGCATTTGCAGGGAAAAGACCAGCGAAAACAGAGCAGAGGAAAAGACCCACTGGCCAAGACCCAAACCCTGCTTCAGAGAAACTCCTGGGGTGGGCCCTGCTCAGAAGAGGCCAGAAGGGGAATACTTGCTTTTGAAATACTTTCACTTCTGGCTCATTCCAGGCTTTGTACCTACAGGGAGAAAAAAAAATTAAATTTATCTATCTATATCTATTTATATTTATATATATATATAAAATTTTGTTTGTACTCAGTGCAGAGGCAGAAGGTGATCCTTCTTGATACCTGATAGAAGCAACTAATCTTCATCAATCCTTGGCTGTCATAAAGCTAAATTTATTGCCAAGGGGAGGCAGGAGAGCTAGCAGTGTTTCCCCCTGCTGATGCTGCTGGAGATGAGAAAGACGAAATGGCTCGGCCATGCTCTGTACATGACACAGACAATGTTTGTGTGGACCTAAGGGGACGTTTCATGGCTGCTGTGACAACTGCAGGATCTTTGGCAGTGTATGCTCTTGGTAAGGACAACCCTTTTCTAGTGCAGGCTCCACGTACAGTCAAGAGATCCATCCATTTCTGGACGCTTCTTTAAGGCAGAGGTTAGCATTGTGGGGATGGTGCTTTGAACTGGCAATGGGACATTCTAGATGACTTATTTTTTTAAAGTAGGGTTTGTGTTGCATTAGCATTCAAAAGAATGTTTTAATGAGTTAACTAACATCATGTATTATATAATTAATGCAGCCTCAGATGACTGTTTTCCCTCACAGAGGTGTGTTATGGAATGTGCAAGCTTTTCATACACCTGAATGTACAGAATCTTTCAGAGCTCTACCTTTACATTTCATTTTCAACTAGCTGTTTTATAGGATCTTACTTCCTGAGGACAGGATTACAATAGTCAAATGACAGTTGGATGTATCTAGGAAATATAGATATAAATCCTCAGAGTGCAGAGCCACAGGTATTTTAAATATTTATAATTCATTTTAAAGGATCAATAAACCAACAGTGTTATTAGGGTGAAAAGAAGTCTTCTCTGTGGGATTCATGTTATATTCCCTTTCATTATAAAGAACTGGGTGACAAACATGCAAGTAAATTTATATTCACAGTAGCTCATTTGGGGATAAATATTATGTTTATTTTGCATTTTTCTCTTTTTACTCTGAAAACAGTAAATCAATAGAATGGCTAGAGACCTAAATGCAGAGAAAGACAGGATTTCTGGCACTGCCCTGCCAATGTTAACTGCTCTCATCCAGATGATGTGACAGGTAGTGCTAGTTTTCCTTTTCATTTTTATCCAGACCAGC
This sequence comes from Strix uralensis, assembly GCF_047716275.1. NCBI lineage: Eukaryota > Metazoa > Chordata > Aves > Strigiformes > Strigidae > Strix > Strix uralensis. Next base: position 25,167,153 of record NC_134012.1, on the reverse strand, counting down.
GCTGTCAGCGTTTTCACATTTGTACTAATAAGAAGGGTAGAGTGTATGTTTGCCATTTAATGGAGGGTGAAGCAGTGTCTGAATTCAATTTATTTCATTTTTTCTTTGATAACATTTTTTCTGTGATAATTCTGAAAATCAAGGACATCTTTTTATCCAATATCCCATATCTTCGACGTAGGTAGTAGCCAAGTGACTCCTCAGAACCTGTTTGCATTTAACTGACTAAGTGAAGGCATGAGTTCTTTTGGCTTTTTTTAGAGAGAAAAAACCCACTGGTTCCCTGAATCCCTGGAAAATCTGACTTATCCGAGGAAGTTTCATTATGAATGTGCAGATTTTCTGCAGATCATTCTTTCAGTCTCTTGTTAAACCGGACCAATAATGCTCTTATTAACGGTTTAAGACAGCTGTTTGAAATAAGATCACTTGAAATTTTGGCCTCAATCTTCAGTAATGTTTTGAATATGAGAATATTCATTTGGGGGAGGAACAGAATGAATTTGCACAGTTCCATTACAGCTTTTTTTCAAACACGCTGATCCTCTCCTTCGACCTTCTCTTGCCTTAAGCTTTAAAGTAAACCATCTGCTTTGGAAATGCAGCTCAAATGTAACTATTTCTGCTCTTTTGCTTACCTTTTCTACATGAGTTGAAAATATGAATTGTAATTTGTTTTATAGTATTCTCTGTAATTGTGGGACTGAAAAAAGAGGGCAGGAATTTCTCCCAACAATAGAAAGTTTTTAGAATAGTAGTATAAAGACTCTCTGGCAATAACTGATGTTTTCCTTTATATATAACTTTATTAAATCTATGCTTTGGAAGAAATTTTACGTAGCAGGCTTTCAGTTCAACTGCAATTGTTTTTCAGCAGGCTACTTTTTGTGTCAGACTACACAAGGAAAGTAATCACTTAGAAAAATGAGGTTTCCACATACATGTGCAGTAATCTCATGGCTGGTTTCATCTTGAGAGTGTCTGGAGTGGCTCCATCTTTGTTCAGTGAGCTTATGAGAAGTTTAATCTTTCAGGACAAGGAACTCATGTGAACCATTAAATTACAAAACGACCCTTCAGAAATCAGAGCAAGGTCATTTAGGCCTAATCACATGCAAAGTGTTATGGTCCAGGGGGTTTTTTTGTATGACTGCATTATTTATAGATTACATTATCTTGAAGAGTTCCAAAACCCACAGGTTTTTCCTTGGATATATTACAGTAAAGCAAGGAAGAATAGAGAGACACATTCTGAGAAGCTAAAAAACAGATGGACGATGTCATCCTTCTGGGACAATTCTTGGAAGCATCTGTTACTGATTTGTTATTAATTTGAGCTAATTTTAATGATTTTTGGTGATTTGGATTTAAATAAGGAATTATTTAAAATAACCATACAACCAGTTATGCTGGTACAAAGTCCTTGGTAAAGTCCCAGGTTAAGGCCACGGAAGCTGGTAATAATCATTAACCAGATTTCTATCCAAAGACTAAGACTCATGACAAGGTACTTTTGTTAGAATGTTTCATGAGGACAATTTATTCTCCTGTAGACCGGGATGCTCTAAAAGTTATATTGTGAAAGGGCCTCAAAGCGTGTTAAAATTGCAATTTGAGTCAAAAATCCTTGGGTCAAGGGTATTGGAGGGTCTTTCTTTTAGGTCAGTAGTCCGTGGTGTTTGCAAAAGCAGCCCCCTGACTCATTTCAGGACCCAAGTGCGCATGACTGGAAAGGGGTGGGAATAAGAAAATGAGTTATGGAAATTATCATGTTTATGTATGAGAACATGTTTATTATCTATTACTGTATCCTTTATAATCAGCATGCTACACGAGTTAGGTGTGCGCTGCTGGTGAGACAACTCCCCTACGCACTCGGCCATTAATAAAGGGGTGTCTGCTTATCTACATCCCGTTGGTGTCAGTAAGTTCTTTCATCCTGTTTTGGTGACACAACCAGACAATGTACACAGAAAAGTGAGGTTTGAGGAATCTTCAGTAGAGAAAGACTTAAGGTTTGCAGAAGGACAAAGCAGTCTATTCTTTGAAAAATCTTTCCATGTGATCTCCTACTTACCTCTACTTAATTTCAACTATATACAAAATTTGTCTCCTGTGACTCTCTGATGTTGATAACACAAGTGTATCCCTTTTCCAGAAAGTAAGAGGGACAACTCATGAGCATCAGAAACAGCAAGCAGCTGTGTTCTCCTGGAAGAGAGGCTCAAAAAGAGTGCAGTGAAGATGCTGAAAGATTGTCTGGCAGATATGTTTCTGCGTAGGTAAGTGTCAGAGTCCAGTACTCTATGACCAGGTTCTTTTAGATTTTCCATACATAAAGGGTGTAATGTTTAATATCAGGTTTAATTATCTGAAGATATTTGATATTACATGAGATTTCTGATTTAGCAGAGTGATACAAAATATACAGAAAACACAACAGAAATCTAAGTTACGCTTAATTAACAAAATATCACAGTCACAATGCACAGTTCAACCACAATACTACCATGATTCTCATTACTTCTCTCTATAATTTTCTCACCACCAGGAGACTCGGTGTCCCCAGTCACCGGGAAAGAATATGTGGGTAGAAGCCAGCTCAAGCCCATTGCTGTCTTCAAAATTCTTTGCTTGTCTAGTTTTCATCCTCTGGATTGGGCTGAGCCACATATTCACTCCCCCCATGCTGGTCTGGCTGACTGGGAGACATTCGCACTCTTTCAATGAACTCTGGGAGAAACATTTACACCACCAGTTGATCCACTCAACTGTTGAGAGGTGTTTATTTAAAACAAAGGCCACCCTCCAGTGGTCCCCCTTGTGTTGAGATAAAGTCAGCTTTATTTGCAACAGCTTCAGTGGGTCACACCCTGTATTATTCCCTGAGCTTCATGAACACAGCACCCTTGTCCATCTCCGTTGAGTGTCCTTCCATTTTTGAGGTTTATGACAGAGCACTTTGGGCGTAATACCCTGTTACTCATTTCTCTGTATAGCTTGATGGGGATATTGCAGAAATCCTGAGGCCAGATGGCTGAAGAGAGAAGACTGAGGTGGGAACTGTTATGGGGACAAGGAGCCAGTGGGTGCTTCAAAATTTTAAGAAAGCTACAGCAGAGAGTTGTCTATTGGTGCTGTCAACCAGCCTGGGGAAGTCAGTGAAATTTGAGCCAAAATCCAAGAGGAATGGACAAAAATGGATACAGAATGACAAAGCTTGTATGGGAAGAAAAGAAACATGCAGCCTTGCTCTTGGTGCAGTTGGTCTAGGAGTTAATGGGTAGCACAGGCTGTGGAAAGATTCATAGTGTCATCAAGAATGTAGACTAAAGCTGGAGGGAGCTCTGTTAGTAACCTGTTTTGACAGCAGCCATGAAATTTGGCATTGGGTATCCCCACCCTCCTATTCAGCTGCACTCTCTAATGTTAAAGGGTTTTTTTTATTTGGAATATACCTCAAGAACTGCCATCACAAAGATGCTTGCATTGTTGTTTCTCATTTCTGTCAACCTTCACCAAGTCTTTCTTCATATGCATAGGTGATTTGTGCCTGTCTAAGAGCCCACGTGCTCTGGAACACATTTGAAGCTCTGCTTGATATAACACAAAAGAGCTGGATTAATTACTTTTGCTGATTTCCACTAAAAGTTCCTCTAAAGGAAAGGGATTGCTTGTTTTTTTTCAAAATATTTCAAGGGTGAGAGCCATTTTTCTAATTAGTTTTCAAGCTTCCCCCAGTTTGCTACAGATTATGAGACCCTGGCACTGGATCTCAGTGAGCTCTCAGCTGAAATGATGCATCAGTCAGTGTTGCACAGTTTGTCTAAAGCCTTTCATTATACCTATCTCTCAGTCATTCCTTAAATCTGCACAACTGTCATGGTTTAACACCAGCCAGCAACTAAGCACCATGCAGCTGCTTGCTCAATCCTCCCTGCCCCACTCTGGTGGGATGGTGAGAAGAACCAAAAATAACTAAAACTGGTGGGTTGAGGTAAGAACAGATTAATAATGGAAATAAATAAATAATAATGATAATAATATTACTAATAATACTACTAATAATACCTACGAAAAGGGAGATAACAAAAATAAGTTAAAGAAAACCTGAGAAATACAAGTGATGCACGATGCTCACCACCTGCTGTCTGATGCCCAGCCAGTCCCCGAGCAGCGATCTGCCCCTCCCCCTAGTTTATATACTGGGCATGGTGTCATATGCTATGGAATATTCCTTTGGCCAGTTTGGGTCAGCTGACCTGACTGTGTCCCCTCCCAACTTCTTTTGCCCCTCCAGCCTTCTTGTTGGCAGGGCATGAGAAACCGAAAAATCCTTGACTTAGTATAAATACTACTTAATAACAACTAAAACCGTCTGTGTGTTAGCCATATTATTCTCACACTAAACCCAAACCACAACACTATACCAGCTGCTAGGAAGAAAATTAACTCTATCCCAGTCAAAATCAGGAAACCATTGCACAGTTTTTTACTTTTATGTTTTCTTTTTCATAGCTTTTCTTATCTTCAGGAGCTCTTCCTTACAAAAGGTAGAGTTCTCTTCTATCTCTTGTGGGTCTTGTAGAAGACTCTTTCATTTGTGATGCCAAGAAACTGGAAAGCATTTCATTATTGAAAGGTCTATACTCTGTTGATTTTGTTCTGGTAAAGTTTTGACTAAAGTTCTTGGTCCCTCTAGCATATTGCACTTACAGAACTATGTGTCCCTAAATGGCGAGTCCAAAGCAGAGTCAATAAGAATAGCCATCTACAACAGAAGACAAATCCCACAAATCCAGAATGGAATGTAAGCAAATACGAATAGTTTTACTGTGTCAGACCAAATATTCATTTTAACCCATTATTCTGTCTCCAAGAAACAAACAACAGATACACAGAGAAAAACTGAAAAGCAGAGCAAGCACAGAATGCTGTTGTCTGTGGCAGGTGCATTCGCTCAGTGAAGATAGGGCTTCTTGGTTGCTAAAGACTAGCAGCTATTGATTGCCTTTGTTCTTGGGGCTTCACGGTAGTTGGGGCCTTTGGCCAATGGGAGCCGCTATTGACCACAGGTCAGATTCGGCCTGGGTATAAACTGAGTCCCCTGGGGGAGCCATTTTGAGCTCGTCCCCTGGAGCTGCACGCTGTGGTCAGGACTCTCCCCTTGGGTTCGGGACGCCGCCCAGGGAAACTCCTCGAGGTGCCTTGGGTTGGGACGCTGCCCTGAGCAGGTCCTCGAGGTTGAGAGCCCTCACTTTCTAGGTGAGTGATAGAGCGTTTTGGGTTGTCATTAAACCCTAGGTAGTGAAGCTTTGTTTATGCTTGGGGTTGTCGTTAAACCCCTGTGGAGTGAAGCTTTGTGAAGTATTTCGGGTTATTGTTAAACCCCAGAAAGTTATTCTGTTCTCCTCTTGAGGACATTCAGATCTGTAATCTACAGAGAGCTGACTGGTGGTTTTATGAAAAAAATAAATCTATTTATTTTTTTAAATTGGTGGTGGGTTGCTCATTTGGAAGCCTCCGTAACAACAGCCCAAAAGATCGCTTAACAAAAATATTTCTATCAACATGAGTTCCTAAAAACTTTCCTACCTTTGAAATCAATGAGATCTATGCATGTTAATTTTAGTCAGTCCAGATTTCAAAGCATTTCTTCCAGGTCCTGTATTTAAGTAAACTGGACTTTGGAAAACAAACTAGCTTGTTGATCACTCTGAGTTGAGAATGGCAAGGAACATGGTCTTAATTCTACAATCAAGAGAAATCTTTTTTTTATCATTGCTGTTCTTACAGAAAAGCCTCTGCATGGGTTCTTGATGTGAAAGGGATTACTGATGCAAAGTAGGTGTTACACCCCATTCTTCAGGGGCATTGTTTTCAGAGTCTGCTCATTAACTAAATAGAAGCAGATTTTTTTATAGCTGTCATTGATTCTATCCTCTCTTCCTTGAGAATAATTGGAAAGCTCTGAATGCAAAGAGAGGAATTTTTATAATCACTGTTGTTGGATCTTGATTCCATTTCAGAAGATGGACATATTAGAGAAACAAACTCAAAAAATATGGATTTTGATTGCTCTGAAATTCATTAAACCTCACTTAGGTGTGTTTTTTGTGAAACAGTCTCTAGCTCCTGTCCTAAAACATGCTTGATCAGGCTCACTTGTCTTGAGATAACACCATGACCTCATCAGTTCTTTCTCGACATGGGAATGCTCTCAAGGAAAGGAACGTTGAGCTGTTTCAAAGCAATAAGCTAATAGGAACCCACCATGACTCTCTCTGGGTTTGTTAATTTCTGTGAACATTTGTCTTCATTCTTGTGGGGAGGCCTGGAAATTTAGACAGAAACTTGTGGTAGTCGCTTGCATTGTCATGGCACATACTCTGTGTGTCAGAAAGCAGAACTTCCTCTCTTAATCGACTACTCCCAGGGAAGGCATATTATGAAGAAAGATTTTGCTCATTGTCTTGCACTAAATAGTGAAACAGAATAAAAACTGTGGATTTGAGATCAAAATTCAAAAGAAAGCCTTCCAGAGTCAAAAAATAAGTTAGTCAGTCACAGTTGCTGTGTTTCAGATGACAAAGTTTTTCTGCAGCACGGGTTAATTTCTGGTGTAATAACTGCTGAAGGGAACAGAGACAGATCAGGTGTAATCGGCTCCCATTTGTTACACAGGCAGTTTTAAGAGGGACAAACCCTGACTGTGCAGCTCTGCAGGAACTAGGTACTGACAAGCAAGGCTCTAATTGAATCTCTGCTTCAGGCAACTTAATAATAGACAGTAATGAACTTCTCATTGTGTGCAGATACAGTGATCTCAATCTCAGAATTCTCCTGAAAAGCTTATCCATATATTAACGAGTTCTAGATGAGTCTCGTTTCCCCTCAATGCTCATTTTCAATGCAGTAAACTGACAACTACAATACAGTGGACTAGACTAGACTAGACTAGACTAGTTCAGCTGGAAGGGACCTACAACGATCATGTGGCCCAACTGCCTGACCACTTCAAGGCTGACCAAAAGTTAAAGCACATTATTAAAGGCATTGTCCAAATGCTTCCTGAACACTGACAGACTGGGGGCATCGACCACCTCTCTGGGAAGCCTGTTCCAGTGTTTGACCTCTGTCTCAGTAAAAGAATGTTTCATAATGTCAAGTCTGAGCCTTCCCTGATACAGCTCTGAGTCATTCCTGTGAGACTAAGTATTTATTCCTGTGAGAATAAATAGCATATCTTGTCCATAATTTAACCTCTGGATTTTCAAGGCTGTTGTCGAGGAGAGCTAAGGAAAAAGGACAGGTAAAAGTTAATATTCTAAGGGTGAACACACTAAAATGGTTCTTGGTTGTGATCTCCTTTTCTTCCAGCTATGAGAAGCAGTAGATGGCCTTTCTCTGTAAGTGTTTAACTTGAATCTTGTGGTGGTTTAACTTGAATGTGTGGTAATACACAGATGTCATCACAAAGTTCTTCAGAAAGTTTAGGAACTGTAAAGCCTAGCTGAGCAACAAAACAGAGCATGCAGAAGGTGTGCTGTCCTGGATAAGGGGAGTTAAATCCTGGGTAGCAAGGTCTCTTTTGTTTAGATCTTTCTTCCATGCAAAGCTTTCTACAGGTAAAATGATATTGGTGGTAGAGCAGTGGGTTCCACTTCACCCTGAAAACTGCTGTCTTCATGGCTGACTTATCTGGTATTTGAAGGCTGTGGTGTTGATAACGCCAAATGTAATATCACTGAGGTAGACCAGCAAAACATTTGCCTACAGATGGGGCCAGACTAGCAGCCCCGCTGTTGGACACCCTGACTGTGCCAGCCATGTAGGAAGGGGGAGTTTTGCCATTGATCTGTGTTCAAGAACACCAAAACTTAAGCACTTAATAGTAAGGGCTGAAGTAGTGAACAAATGCTGCATTTCCTTGCTTAGGATAGCTTGCAGAAGTATTATGCCAGATTTTTCTTTTTGCTTTGACACTTAATTTCTTTCCAATACAGGTATTTGTATTTTCAGTGCAGTCCTTTTAAAGAGGCTGACTCTGGAAGAGGAAGAAGGAACTGTACTCCTCTGCAGCAGACATGTGTGACTCTGGATGAGAACTTACACTAGGATCAAGAGCTTGTGAAAGAATCTGTAGAAAGACAATACTTCTCCAATTTCACAATGTGATTTCAGTTCAGAGCTGGAATGAATGAAACCATGTTACACACAGGTAATGTCCCTTTTTTCCTGTTTTACTCCAGACAGTATCAGAAAACCCAGAAAAGCTGTGTCATTAACATACTCCTCACATCTTTCTATTTGATGCTGAAGGTACTTGGCATGTGCTTAAATGCAGTGTTCATTCTCTTTTTACAATATCATTTGGGCTACAACAGTGAAACCTCTTGACACTTTGATTGCATGCAAACGTCAGGCAGTGAAATGTGACTGCCATTACAGGCAATTTAGAGAATTTCCCAACCACTTTTCTGTGTTCAGAAAGATTATAACTAATAGTACTACCTATCACAAGTTTTTACCTTCATTTTACAGAAGCTCCTGTTTGGGAACTTTCAAAGAGCAGTACTTACAAAAATGATACTCATGGAGCCTCTGTATGGCTGCATATACAGGAAAAGAATACTCTAAACTTCCAAATGATGGACATTCAGCAAAGGCAAAGGGGGCTGGCTCGGATTTTCAATGTCTTGATTCCAAAACACTGTGCCTGATCAACAGGAATGACATTACGATTATGCAAGTTTGGAATGAAAGCTGCTGACATGAAAGGGAGGCATCCAATTCATCTCTGAGGATTTTTCAAGTCTCACATAATTTCATGTGTGTGAGACTTTGAAGGTTTTGGAGGTTTTTGTTAGAAATCACAGTGTACCCTTAGCTGCATGCCATCTTTGTGGAGGAGGATCTAAGTTTTCCGGCCTGAGTTTGTGGGATACTCACTAGTGCGTAGAAGGCAAAAATATAAGAAAAGAGGATGAAAATGATTGTGGCAGACAAAGTGTCTCTGTAACTGTATATCTGTGGGGATTTTTTACCCTTTTTGGTGGAGTGAAAAATAGGGCTGAAGAATTACAAGCCAAACTGCTCAATTCCTCTGTTTAGGAAAGCAATTCTGTGTGGCGTGGGGATTTATTTCCATTTCGCTGTTGACATGTTTATAAGAATGTATTGTAATATGAAAAAGTCAGTAGCAATCAACACAGATTTGAGAGGATTTAAAAAAAAAAAAAAATCGATTAGTTTTCCTTGGTAGCCTATATAGGTTAGATATACCACTGTCTCCTCATTCCTGTGGCTGTTGCCCACCATTGATCAGCCTCGAAGGCTTATACTGAAAACTTCTCTTTACAGAAGATATTCAATCCTCTGCTCTGTGCACAGTGCAGTCCCTCAGTCACTGAAACATTACTATTTTATAATTGCAGGAACAATATACTGTACACAGTGATAGCACTTGCTTCTAGTCAGAATTGAGTATCTTATCCTGAACACATTGACTGTTCTTGCAGCATTTCCCCCCCCCCAATGTTGCATTCCTTATACCTGAAATGGGGGGTATGAGTTGACCTAGAAACAAAGTTAAACAAAGGCATTTTATTGGGCCCCCATGGACCTGGGCAGAAATACGAGGAGTGTTTCTGCGAGTGAGAGGGCAAGCTCCTGAGTAGATGCTTCATCATCACAGGTTATTCCAGCTGTGCCTGTCAAAGGATTTTTTCATACAGTTGTCTCAGCAGCTGAACAAAAGCAAAGTGAACAAGAAAGGAGTAAAATCCTACTTTTCAGAGGGTTTAACTCCTCAGTGTAGGACAAGACATTGAAATTAACTGTGGACAAGCTTTTTCTTCAATGAAGGGTGTCAGAACTGATCTTTAAGTCTTCAAACTGGGGGCATTGTCTATGGAAGAGAGAGGAGCATTTGCAGGCAAGGCAGCTGGGCAAAGCAGTGAAGACTGAAACTCACGAGACTTAAAGAATGGAAAACTGGATCTTTCAAGGCTGCTTTAAGAAATAATCTTCAGAAAATAATTTCTCTTGATAGTTCACACCTCCAGCATTTCACTAGAGTGCCTTTTCAATTCACACCTTGCCAGAAATGTAGTTGCTCTACATGTAAGAGCAAAGAGACATTCTCCTGATTTTTGAATTCTAGAAATCACATCTTTCTTATCTAATGCAGATCTACTTGACCTGTAAATAAAATGGCAGAGAAAAATTATGTTAACTCAGTTCCCATTGTGCATTCAGAGCCAGTTGGAGAAAAATAAACCAAATGGTCCAGTTACCAAAACATGAGCTTGCTTTTTTGTAAAAGACATTAGCTTTGATCCTTGAAACTTTCTACAGCAAAAGTTAAGTTATTCTGGTTTTAACTGAACTTTTCATTCTTTAACTTTCCTTTGCAGTGTTTCAAATTTATCTGCAGGGAGCAGTCAGAATTCAATTCTTTGTTTTTAGCACAGTTAAAAAAAACCCTTCCCCCCAATCCTCTTAAACTCTCTTTGCTTAACAAATCATTTAATACAATAGAGAACATTTGAGAAGTCTTTACATCCTATTAAAAGACCATAAAAAGTAAATTGTTAACAGGTTCCCTGAACTGGGATTCAGGAGAAACCTCATTACTTCAGGGCACAAGCCTCAGTGTGCCACTCTATGAGGGACATCTCTCTGTCTCTTTGCTACTTAAGTAAGGAAATTAGTTGCTCAAAAGTCTGTTCAGAAGAGTCTATCTTGGAAGAAGCTACTTTCTGGCAACACTTTTACCATAGGATTTTGCTGCAAGTAGTGGTATGTGACATGCATGTTATGTAGCTGGGGATAAACCTGCCTCTTCCCCTCCTTTTGGGGAGCTCTGCATCATATACTTAGTTGTGCTCATTTGGGCATGAGAAGAATATGCCTAAAGTGAGCTAGAAGTGAGAAGGATGTGAAGAACTTTCTATCTTAATCTGATCATCTGTGTTCAGGCTCTCCAGCATATAATTTCTTTTCCCACCGGGAGGTGCCTGTGCCACCACGCTGTTGCTCCTCTTTCCCCCAGAAAGGCTCTCCCTGGGGCAGTCATGATGGAACTAGTCATTCTCCTGCAGTAGGATGTGACAGAATGCCTCTTGATCTCCTGGAATTTTATATTTATCTAGCGAAAAGCAGCTCTGGTGATCTGAAGCAGATCTTATTATCTTCCTCTTTTCTGGGTGCTGTTTGTCCTCAGGAGTTGGCCAAAATACCCTGGGTTTGACTTTAGTTAGAGCTGAGCTGAGTGCAGCATGGGAAAATAAATTAATTTTAAACTCTAAATATTCTGCTTGAGAATTCTTCCTTGGGCTGTATTCTTTTCCACTTTGGTAATTTGTAGACATAGAAATTTTGGTTCATATAAAAGAAAGCATTGTCTAATCTAGAGTCATTGTATCTCCATCAGAGAGCATTATCATAATGCTTCAGGAAAGATGTCAAAACCTTACAATGGAAAACAGCTGCTTAACTTAGGGTTGAGTTTTGCTCTGGATCTTACCAGATCTTCCTGTGGGGCACTGTGACCTTTTCTCTGGTTCTGATAATATCTTTAAGGTATCTCAATTCTCCCATCTGGTGGCAGACGACACGTTGACATTGCCCTCTTAACAGTTGGGTTCTGAGTGGTGGCATCTGACTTCTTATGCTGGATTCCCATTAAGTGAGCTGTTTTTCAGTCCCTTTTGATCATAGCAGCAGATGGTTAGTCCAGTAGCCCTCCAAAGGAAATCCCACTGACCTTGAGCCATCTGCAATATTGAGAAAGTAAATGTGTCATGGCAATAAATTAATAACACTTTGCACCATGGAGAAATAGATGAGTGTGCACAAAAATGATGTTGCTAGTAACCAGCTGTAACCAGAAGTATTTTGATAGTTAAGCTGTTGATTGGTGTGGGAGTATGTTGACTGTTTTTTCCCTGTGAATAAATCACATCTTCTGTTGCTGTTAATTAAAATTTTTAAACACATATGAGTCAGGGACATAAAACAAGTTTAAAGAAACACAGTGTAATAAAAGACTCTCGAGAAAGTGCATTAGCTGGTTATAGCAAAAATATGTTTCTGAAGCCTAAATGAATATAATTTCTAGATGATCAAACTCTGTAACTGGCTATGTAAACTGCTCAAATTGCTCCTCATCTCTCTGGAGGCTGGATCTTTCAAATCAGTTTCTGGTGTAACTTTTTCCACAATTTGTGTAATCCAACATATTTTATATGGAGGTGAAATCAATATTAGTTTCGATTTTTACATTTGCTTTCATTTGTTTAAAAAAAATATTTCTGCCTAATTTTTAAGAAAAACAAAACCAAGTCAATGTACTTCAGAATATATTCTGACAGTTACGACAACTGCTCCTACAAGCCTTAAGTCATCGCATAATTTGTTAAACTAATTTTTGTCTTTGCAAGGCAAACATAACATTTCTTTTTGATTATAGAGATATTTGGGGAGATATCATCTTAAAATAATAATTTTATTTTCCAGTACTATAGCATGAACTGTGATTGTTTTAATTTCTCTAGTTTTAGTGATTTCTTAGAGGACTTGTCCAGTGTATTTTAAGACTATCTACTCAAGATATAAATAAGCATAGCTTTTCCTGACACAGAATCTTATAATGTTATTGATATTCAACCAAGCCAAGGAAAGAATTTAATGCCTCTCACTGATATTTATTCACAATAATACACTGATATGCACTGTAAAGAGGGAAAGCATATTTGAGTCATCTCGTAAGTTAAATGACAGTAAGTTAAATGACTTCCCAGTCAGACTGGGATGCTTAGGCAAATGTGTCTGTCACTTAACCAATGGTTCTTTAAACTGTGAGGGGACTTTCTAGCATGTGTCCTGTAATTTGGCCATAACTCGGGTCTATTGGCAACAGAACAACAATATTAAGAAGGCATTGATCCTGCAAGGAATTAAATACATGCGTTATGTCATGTAGTGTATGGTAATGCCATTGAATTAATTTAACCTTTCAGTGCATGAATCTAGAAATGCTTGCTTTCAGGACTTTATTACTTGGGAGTTCGCTTCTGAGGTCTGGGAGGCAGGAGCTTTCCTGTTCGACAATCTGACCTGTGGAAGGAAGCCTTCACCAGCATCTGTAAGACAAATACTGGTACCCTTGCATTGATAATGCTACACAAAAGGCTAGTTGATGTAAGTTCAAGAAACGAAGGTAAATGTCATCCTGTTCTTTAACAAAAGATTCTCAGTTTGGAAGATTTCTCCAAATGCACAACTTAGTCATAAGCTAGCGCCTTTCATTTCCACAGGGGTCCATCCTTGACACGCGAGATTCTCAGCTGCTGCGTTTCCTGAAGATAGAGAGGAATAATGCCTGGAACCAAGATTACAGAACTAGTTTCTCTAAATTCACTGCCTAATTTCCTTGCTGTCTGAGATACAGCTCCGCTGGTCATTAACAAGTTAAGTGTCCCCTGAACTACTCTTCTCTAAGCAAAAGATTCATTGACAATGAAAGCTGAAGAATATTCCTGGGACTGGAGGCTTAAAAGTCCTGTCAGTTCAAGGTTGTATCAGATAGGCTTCACTGGCAGAGAGAACAGGGCTGAGGGAGTCCTAGTGCATTGCTGTTACTAACACAAACCGGTTACAGGGGAGCCAGTTTTGTCCTATCACCCTCATGTACAGCCCATATGAGGAAGAATGGTAGGAAACAACCCATAAAAATAAAAAGGTTAAAACAAGCTAAATAGAATGCAATGGCAAGTATTATTAACCACCCCAGAAAATCAATGGTGTAATTCAAATGTTTGAGATTGATTTTATATGACATCTCTTCAGTAAGTGGTTCTTTGGTGGGAGTGTATTGATTCCCCTGGAAGAAAGGCAGGCCTGTATCTCTGGTGATTTTCCCCTTGCTCTTCCAGCACAACATCAGATTATCACAGGTGCCATTTAGACATTTAAGCATGTGTACTGAAATAAATCTGACATTTTCGTTATTCTGTGGAAAATCTAAAGCCCATAAACAAGCAGAATATTGTTTCCATGAGGACTTACAGAGTTCTTAACTGTCTGAAGAAGAGAAATAGAAATGTCATGAAAAGCAGTTATAAATAAAGAAAGCAATTTGCATAGTCATAGATTACAGGTATCTGGTTTATAGAGTGCTTCCTCAGCTTACTTACCTGCTGTACAGTCCCACCAACAGGGCTGCATTTCTGTTTGACATTAACGTTAGCTCATCTTACACAGAGCCTAGTTTAACTTTGAAGGAATTGCACATGGTTGTACACACAGACTAATGCTTTTTAATTCTCTTCTTCTTCTTCCAGTGTCCTCTCTTTGCCCACCCACTTGTATCCCTCATCCTTCTGAGCTATAGCCTGTTTAATGTGTAATACATTAAAGCATTTCTAACCTACTCTGCATACTTCTAATTATTGGGAGGGAAAATCTTAACTGGAAATGAAATGCATACTTTAATAGTGCCTACAGTTTTGTCCTTGGTACATCCTAAAGAAGAATGCCATTGGATGCAGAAGTGTTTCTTAACTGCTGTAACATATTTTTCTGCTGATGGTTCTAATATCTTTTAAGATGCTGCTTTCCTAACCTTTATCACACAGAAAAAAAATATGTGCTTCACCATAGCACGTGCTGTATACAACTCCTGCTACCTGAAAAACATATCCTAGATATTTTACTGTCATTCTGATATGCTTCCCATTTTGACAAAGAACAGGCGCAAAACTTTGACATCAGAGTGACCGAGGTTATACATCAGCCAACCACTGAAGCTGATGACGTTTCCCTGGCTTCATTAAAGTCAATGTCCTACAGTTATCTCTTTTCTGAGTACAAACTCTTCCTGTCAAACAAGAGAGGAAGGAAAATACTCCCTCTTGCCTTTCAAGTTTGAGAGCTACTCCTTTGCACTTTCAAGTGTAACTGTCTAGTGCAGAGGACAGCAGCCAGCTCCTAGGAAACAGGACAAGCTTAAATTCAAGCACCTGGGATCATGGGTTTGCTTCGAATGAAAAGCTAAAGGCTGGAAAACTAACTCCTTTGGCTTTGTACAATGTCTTCCCCAGTAGCAAACCCCAAGGCCTAACTAGGCTCCACACCTAGTTACGGTGGTGGCCAATAGAGTATATCCCTGGGCAATGGGATGGTCTCAGATCTCTGAGAGACAGGGTGGAAACAAACATCTGCTTCTTGAGGTGGTAGAATTTCTGAGGGTCCTGAAGGAATACGTGAGAAAGACACCTTTGAGGATAATATAGAAAGTCTTCTGAGCACTATGCGTTTGGATGGCAGTATATGGATTATAAATGATGCAGTGGTTAAGATGTGACCTTGGGATACTGAAGGCGTGAGGATTTTGTACTCTACCATGACTACTGCGTGTGACCTTGAACAAATCAGCTGTTGCCTTAGACGCCACTCATCCAGAGATGAACCATCTCTATCTCATTAGCACTCTTAGGATAAATGTATTAATTACATGGGATGCTCAGATACATGAGAGAATTATTTATCACATGTAAATATCACTCCTTGGTATGACTGAGTTACTCATTTCAGAGATCAGCTTTATGCAAATGATGATCACGACAGAAAAAAATGTTGCATTTTATCACCTTTTCACACTGCTATAATAGACAACAATGTACAAATTGAAAGAACCTCTTGGACTTTAGATTCTCTGCAACATGCCACAATTTCATACCTGCAAAAGCCTATCACATATTGTTGAGAAAAGCCTGGGGCAAGTTTCACGATATGAACTCAGTTTTGTGTCTTCATCAAAGAATAATGCAGCAGCAAAGCGAACCTGAAATGTCACAAGGAGATGTTGCAGGCAATTAAATGGGAGGTTTTCTTGTTTGTGTCCTGGTAGAGGAGACAGGAAACTAAATGTAGACAAGATTTTTCAAGGTTTCTAACTTGATACATGCCTTGCGGTAAAGTTTTGATGATGAAAAAGCAAACACAGCATGTCGTGAAGTGAAGCAGCACAGGATGTGGATGCTTAAAAAGATGCTTAAATAGGAATAACAAGAATACTTTTAAGCCTAACTTTTATACTGTGCTTTATGCTCTCTCTGGGATCTTCTGCATGACTCAGGCTTCAACTTCTCTTCAGTCATGAATGATGTAAATCATCTCTGAGGGATTTTTTGTGGAATTATGTGACAATTTAGTCATTGGACTCTTGATTCCAAATTAACCAGGGATCAGCACAATTCTGGCAAATTTTGGATGTCATGTACTAAGGTTGGGGCTGTTTGGGAGAGTTGTACCCAAACCCCACAACTTTCAGAGACAATGGCATTTGAAACCACACTCAGGAAATCATTCCGTGCATTTGCACACACGCTTTTACAGTGCAAACTTAACTATGCCAAATCAAGTCTTGAAATCTAGCTACCTCTGCATGTCATATGGTGCGCACGGTCTCTGCTGTCTGAGGGGGAAACGTTCCCTTTCAGGAACTTTATTGGCCACAGAGGTGAGTTTGCAATCTACCCAATTTGTATTTTGTCTGTGACAATTTTCAGTTGTCCAGTCCAAGGCAGTAAGAGCAATACTGATACAAAAGATCTGAGTTTGTTGGCTGGGGGCTGTTTGGTTTAGGGAAAACTCTGTGTTTGCATCTTGGAGAAAATCAAAGCGATATCTGAAAATAATCAGGACAAGAACAAAACCGAGATAATACCTGTGATCTGGCCAAGAGCGAATGAATGGCACTGTGAGCAAGCCTTTCAAAGTCATCTCTGGAAGTATTAAGTAAGTTCGGAGCACTACACTTAGTCTTACCTAGTGAATTTTACTACCAGAGGTACTTTTCTGTCAAGCAGAACCGCTACGTGAAAACTACTTTCCTATCCCCCCATGCATTGGTACTGAAGAGAAAAATATGCTTTCTTCACAGAAAGGAATTGATTGATTTTTTTGTAACTCATAATGCCCCTAATATGTTTGACTGTTTTGGGGTTTCAGATACTTAATTAATTACTATAGTGGTTATGAAGGAACTCAAATTATTCAAAGTATCCCCAGAGAAAAGACTAACTGGAATGACATTACTAATTGACTATGTAAATTTATGTAATGAAAATTAGATGGAAAAAAACCTGAAGAATTAGTAGAGTGGTGGTACTGTGAAAGGTTTGGTTTTCAGCTTTCTTTCTGATTGAAAAATCTATGTGCAGGTTTCGGAGAGATCGAGGTCAACTGGGTAAAATGCTTTTCACACAAAAATGGTTAATTATTTTATTTACAATTTGTAAGGACAGGGAAAACGATCTTGTCCAATGATGGTGTCGTATGCAAAGGTCTTTGGAGCATCCCAGTGCACACAAGCATTTCCAGGAGTAATGGGTTGTGTAAGCAACTGAAAAGCCTCATACATGTGAAGATCTGCGTCACACAAAATAATTGCTATTTCTGTTGTCCTTGGATGATATCATTTAGTAACCTAAAATTTTGGGTGCTTTTATGGATGTCCCAAACTTTGGTGGAGCATAAAGATATTCTGAGTAAAAGCCATAAAATGGCTTGTTGTTAAAAACAAGGACCTTCTTGTTCCTGATTAATGCATGTAGTGTTTTGATTTTGTCTTTTTTTTAAAAAACACCTGACCACATTCAGTTGCATAAAACATAGGGAAGATAACTTCTTCTTTTTTTTTTTCCCCTTCTATTTAATCAAATGGTCACTAATAATATAGTAACTGCAAAATTCCAGAGTAATGCTGGAGAGTATGTTTAATTCTTGTGAAATGCATGTTTTTTCAAGACCCATATATGGAAATCACAGGATCTCCTTGGACTTTTCTGAAAAAATATATAATTATGCTTTCCAAAATGTCATAGGTAACACTGGGATATCATCATCAATAGTTTGATGGTAGCTAAAATATTTTAAATATTTATGAATTTGAGTTAAAATTAGAAGCTATTTTTTGTCAAAGACTGCAAATAAGAGATGAGAAAAAATATTTTTTTCAATATTTTGAAAGCAAAACATACTTTATTTCAAAAGAATATTCATAAAAAGAAACTTTGACTGCATCAAAATTAAAATATACTGCTACCTCTACTCTCTTAATGTTCTAAACAGTTTATGTTTCTTTTAAAAGGCTATAAACTTGCATTTAATTTCCTTCACAAAGTTTTAAATTTTAAACCAGAGATTTATCAGTAGCTACTACCTGCTTCTGAGTGGTGTTTCCTGATCTATAATTGCAGCATTGATTGGAAAAAATAGGTTGTAGAAATTGATGCTGCCTGATTAAATGTTAAGTTTACATATTTCAAGATGTTAAGCCTTAAATTAAATTTTTCAAACAGAGAAACACACTGTAATGAACGTAGTGATTATCCCCCTCAGTCTATTATGAGTTCTAATTAGAAAAATAAATGAGCAAGGCTTGCAGTAAAATACTTCTATATTGCAAGCTTGGAAGTCATGCTTGTGTACAAACATATGTACTTGAATTTCTGTGTTTGTTTTTCAGAGTTTTTGAAGTCTCAAAGTTAAGTAATTAATAAATTCTGGACCTTGTAACTAGATAGAAATTGTCTTTTTAAAATGTTCCTAACTTAATTCTAATTCTGCTATTTAGCATAGTGTATGAGTTGTTAACAGGGCGAAGTCAGTGGAAGTCACACCACATTGACAAATTGAATGAATTCTTGATGGTTTTGTCCCTGTCCAAAGGTGACTGAAGTCAGTCGTGCAGGTTGTTACAGAAGAATCACTAAATGTCAAAATGAGTGCAGCATTGCCAGGGTCTCTGATATTTGTAGGTCTTAAGGAATTTTGTAGATCGGGGTTTATAATGTTCTGGCTCCTGGAGCTGTACTCTTTCAAAATTTGTTTCATAAACAATTACTTTTTCTACATTTAAAAATGCCATGGGGAAATAAAAACTTTTGAAGACTGGGAAAGCACAAAATTAGATCTACTGCATGGTATTTGACTGGAAATCCTGCTTTGGGTAGAGGCAGTGGGAATTACTGAGTGACTCAGGGCCAGTAGAGTAGATTTTCTATGGAATTACATTGCTGGAACACCTGGAACTGCGGGGGACTGGTTTCAACAGTGAAGGGAAAATACAAATAAAGTCTAAATTTTCTTTTTGTTTTACACTCTGTGATTAAGGCAGAGAGTGCACTTAAGCATCCTCTTTGAAACACCATGAAATCAAATACTCACTGTATGTTTCCAAAAGGAAAAGTGTGTGTGTCTTTTCTATTATTGCTTGTGAGGGGCTTTTTTTGTTGTGCCTTTTGTTTTTAGTTGATGTAGCACTTGACATGCTTTCAAATAATTTAAAAGACCTTTGGGAAACTGTAGATACTCAAGAATGAAACCTCAAAGCTTCTCATCAGCCTGGACATTGAGTTTTGCTTCCCCCATGGTGAGGGGTTGGGGTCTGCCCTGGCTGCACCTGTTGCTGCAGAGGGTTGAGAATGGTGAGGATGGTGAGGAGATGTAGGGTGGGGAGGAGGCAGAACCTGGACTGTGTGTGCTGTCGGCTACTTCAGCTAATCCTTGGGCTGAAGGAGACAGCTGAGGCCACTGACACAGGTATATGGGTCAGAGCACTCTCTTCTTTCTGAATCCCTTCCTTTGTGGCAGGAACAACAGCTAAGCTCAGACGGACACAGGCTTTTTAGCGAGCCACTGGTCAGAGTGTCTGTGCTTTTTAGTGAATGCTGGCAGCCTGCTGCCTGAGAAAACTATTGTATCTCAGCCTAATTGACTTCAGTGTCCCAGGCTACCTAGGACCCCTCTTTGAAAGGCAGCTATCATCAGACAAGCAGGTTTGTGAATGCTGGAATCAGTTTCCAGGAACAAATCTTTGCTTTCTCATGCTTTATGGCTTTTGAAACCTCCAGTGTCTTTGTTTTGTCTTAGTTTTGGGTTTTCTGACAGAAAAAGACAAGGTTTTGTTGCTGTTCTTGTTGGTTTTAGAAAACATATCAGTCAGTATCCTGTCCAGAAGATGCTATAAGTAAAGGTATAGTTCTGATCCAAGAGAGATTATCTCTGAGGTAAGCTGCTAAACTGTGCTAAGATGTTCTGCAAAATTCTGCTCAAAATGGCTGGGATAAATCACTGTGTATGAGACCTGGCCATTGTAAGAATACATGGACACCATCCTTCATCAATCTCAAACAGCAACTATGAACACTGAATGGAAATAACCAAAATGGTCAGAAACCACATAAAAACTGCCTACTGCTACATGGAAAAGTATGCATATGTGGTGGGTTGACCCTGGCTGGATGCCAGGTGCCCACCAAAGGCGCTCTATCTCTTCCCTCCTCAGCTGGACAGGGGAGAGAAAATATAACAAAAGGCTGATGGGTCAGGGTAAAGACAGGGAGAGACCATTCATCAATTACTACCACCGGTAATACAGACTCAACTTGAGGAAATTCGTGTAATTTATTACCAATCAAACAGGTGTCATGACCCAGACTGAAAGCCCAGAGAGTTGCAACGGTTCTGTGATCCCCTTGGGTTAAATTAAGGTGAAATGACACCTAACGACCTGTTAAAATGTTTTACCTGCGGTAAAGAACAATTTAAATTTGGAAAAGGATAATAAAAAATGTGGTGTCTTATAAATCTATAAGAAAGGAAAGAAAAGAAAAGAAAGAAAAAGAAAGGAGAGAAAGAGAGTCAGAGAAATCCGGATCACCACCCCTGGATCCAGCGTTGTCTCATGTCCGGTAATCTTGGGTGGTGGGTGCACACAGATCTGGCTTCGATGGTGGGTGCACACCAAGCAAAGTTTTCTGTTGCCTTTTAAGTTCATAGTATCAGCTGATTAGCATATCTGCCCACCTTTAGTTTTTTGGGTTTTTTTCTTTTTTTTTTTTTTTTTTCCTGGTCCCACAGGTTTTTGCTACATCAGGCTTCTGGGGGAAAAATGCTCGTCTCTTATCAGTTCATTAACAATGCATGCACGGTGTCTGGTGTACACAACAGAGCCACAAACAGCTACAGGATGGGGCCCGTGATAAACATTTGGTTTCACTCAGTCCATGTCTCCCGGTTTGAGGATTCTCTAAGAATTTTGTCAATGCAACTGCAAGGGAGTGGAGGGTGCATCCTTTGATACACTCCTGTTTCCTTGGGTGACATTCTTTAGACTAATGCAAAGGCCACAGCTCATCCTTGAGGTGTTCTGTGTTGATGAATGTTTGAGGCATTACTTCTTTCAGTTCCTTACAACAGGGTAGGATAATGAGAAATAAGAACAACCATAAAGCATTTCCCCCCACCCTTCCCTTCTTCCCAGGCTCAACTTCATTCCCAATTTCCCTACCTCCACCCTCACCGAGCAGCACAGAAGGCATGGAATAGGGGTTGCAGTCAGTTCATGGCACAGTGTTTCTAATTCACTTTCCTCCTCACATTCTTCCCCTGCTCCAGTGTGATGTCCCATCCATGGGAGACAGTCCTCCATGAACTTCTCCAACGTGGGTCCTTCCCACGAGTTGTAGTTCATGAACTGCTCCAGCATGGGTCCCTTCCATGGGGTACAGTCCTTAAGGAACAGACTGCTCCTGTATGGGCTCTCCACAGGGTCACAAGTCCTGCCAGAAAACCTGCTCCAACATGGACTCTTCTCTCCAAGGGTCCATAGGTCCTGCCAGAAGCCTGTTCCAGCATGGGTTTCCAACGGGGTCACAACCTCCTTTGAGCATCTACCTGCTCCAGTGTGGGCTCCTTCACAGGCTGCAGATGGAGATCTGCTCCATCGTGGACCTTCATGGGTGCTGGGCTGCACCACAGGCTGCAGGGGAATGAATCTCTGTTCTAGCATCTGTAGCAACTCCTTCCTCTCCTTCTTTACTGACGTTGGTGTCTGCAGAGTCGTTTTTTCACATATTCTCTCTGCTGTCTTTTGCTGCTGTTGCTGTTGCACAGGTGTTTTTACCCCTTCTTAAATATGTTATCACAGAGGCACTACCACCATTGCTGACTGACTCAGCCTTGGCCAACACTGAGTCTGTCTTGGAGCCAGCTGGCATTGCCTCTGTACGATATGGGAGAAGCTTCTAGCAGCTTGTCACAAAATTAATCCCTGTTGTCCCTCTGCTACCAAAACCTTGCCATGTAGACAAAATACAGCATAAAAAAATGAAAGGGAAAATCATGCTAACAAGGACTCATAAATGACCCTTCAAAAAGAAAAAAAAAATCTGCCTCCATAAGAATATTGTAGATGTCAGTTGTCTTGAGGTTTTCTGTTAAGATACTCCATTAATATACCTCAATATACACCTGACCTGTTACCATGCTCCACTCCCGGATCCCCACCCTTTGTGGAGTGGCCAACCCTTGCTGCTTGCTGACAGAAACAATGTGTGGCAATTGTGCTTAACAAGCTTCAATTCCCGCAAGTAGAGTGAAAAGTCATTACTTCTTTCAAAGTGTTCAGGTACCCACATTTCTAGGTGACCATCCCATGCACGGTCATGTTGGATGTGTAGAAATGGAGGTAGAATACATGGTCTTTGAGTGCAGTAATGCAGACAGCAGAGTTTGCTGTCTGTGTGTTGCAAGGCCTGCTGGGGAAGTTCAGTGAAGCTGGAGAAAACACGACACCCATGGATGTTTCTTCTACATTGCAAAATTATCTGAAGATTATGATGATGAAATAGGCTATGGACTTGGAAATAAAGCTTTTGCAAAAGTAAGCATAGGTTAGTATAAGCTCTAGAGATGGTCTGTGTCAATCTTACACAATAGCATAGCAAAAGTCAAGGGAGGATTAGGAAAAAGAATAGGAAAATAAGTCACTTGGAGAACTAGAGGATAGGATGAATAAAGTGGTGGCCATCTATACTGGAGAAAAATAGATTGTTTCTGTGAACGTATGTATTATTTTGGCTGTGAATCCAGAAGGATTGTGATTTTAGAGCTGAACTGTGGTCTGCCCTCATTCTGTTTCTGTATCTCTGGCAATCAAAACCGCTTTCACTTTGCATAGCTTCTAAATAACACATGCCCATTACTTTTCAGGTTCCTTGGGCATCTGGAGGCATTATGTGGTGTGGTCATTGTCTGCATGGCCTTATCTGTATCCTTATCTGTACTCAGTGAACATTTTGTTTTGTGCAAGCCAGGCTAAATCCAAGTATATAAACTGCCTTTCAATTTATTGTCATTTGCAGAAGTTGAACTCACTTTGCGAATATGAGTGCTAGGAAGATCTACCATTGTAAACAGAAGGAGTAAAACCAGTTATTATTAAATTTCAAATTATTAAGTACTAATCTGCCAAACAAAAGGGCTGAAGGTGACATGTCATGCTGGATGTGTGCTACAGTGTTGTTTTTGTTTTATTTTAAATAAAGAGTTGTTTAGAGGAACCAAGGGCGAGCACTGAGCAGGGAAGTGTTTCTTCAGCTGACTCTTCCCTTGAGTCTCAGCTGCTGATGCCCCTGCTGCAGACCCATGCCTCAAACTGGGACTACAGACATTTAAAAAGACTGATAAAGATTCAGGGCCATGCAGATAAACCAGGCAGATTTTCCAGGGCCTGTCTCTGGCAGAGGAATTTCAGACTTGCTTCTCACCTCACCACCAGACTCTGAGTTGCTGAAAAGGGGGGGCAGTCCTGATAAACCCATGCCATCTGCTGATCAGACAGTGACCAGAAGAAGGAGCTTTCCCTCAGGCAGGGTTCCCAGGCTCTTTCCAAGACCTATATGTGCATTTGTCCTCTAAACGCTTAACATGAAAAAGAAGGCTGCAGAAACAGCAGTCCTGGCCGTGTCTCCCCGGACTGCAGCTTAGCCCCTTCCATGTTTGCACTGGGCAATGCACGGCCAGAACACCCGCACCAGATCAGAAGCCCTTCCCCCATGCTATCCCCAGGGGACTTGTTTCAGCTCTAGTGCCAGTGCTCACCCCCCCCAGGTACCTCCCCTGAGCACGTGTAACAGCGCCACTTTGACGGCGGAAGGGGGGAGCTTTGCTGGCTTACAGGATTTACAAGTGGGATTCTTTTCGCTTGATTTACCTGGACAGAAGCTGGGCAGTGAGCTTAAAAGGAGATGTCCAGGGTACTCATTTTCAGTTAGAAAAGTGTTTGTCTTAGAGTGGGATGAACTGTCTGGATGTGTTTCTGTTAGCGCATAGACCACACTTAGAGAAACTGCTTTTTCAACAGATAAAATTGAGTGACTCAAACCTCTCTATTTGCCTTGAACACTCAGACAATAGGATCTGGCTTTTATACCTCAGGAGTTGGGCTGAAGTCTAAGGATGATATGCTTTGCTACAGGTGTCTAGGCTCTTTTGATTTATACAACATGCCTTAGTTAAGGTCACTGTGTTCACAGTCCTGGGAAGGTCTTTAACATTGTTAAAAGATCTGCAGTGTGAATAGTGACATTCAGTTAAAGGTCTCATCTTTAACATATCAAGCTGGAAAGCAAAATAAAGCTATGCAAGACACAGACATGACTAGAAAGGTGTGCTGAAGGGGGTGATTCCTTTTGTTCATGGGTCTTCAGACTGCCATAAAGGAAAACAAATTCTTATTGGTATCATAGTGGTTTCTGGAGTCCTCGAACAGAGAGAGAAACTGGCATAAGCTTGCAGAAGGCAACCTTTGTACACATGTGCACACAGGTATGTGTGGGGCAGATGTAGGCAGATGAAGGGACTGAGAAGAAATGTTGAATATGACTTGCTCAAGGTCACAGCGAAAGTCAGTAGCAGAGCTCTCCCAACCCCTAAATGAGACTTCACTACTTTGCTGGAAGGTTATAAAGCCACTTTGACCCTGCAAATGAGCTTATGTTGAGAGAGAGGAAAAAGGAAAGTTTCTGTCAATGGAAAGGTTCCCTATGATGGACACTGTGATTTTCAGTTAAAGTAACAGTCACACAGGAAACATTTTTCACTAACCCATCTGCAGCAGTAAGATCTTAGCAGAAGCTATTCATCTCTACAACTGATGAGTAAATGTCATTGTGTGATACATTGTGAGTTTTTGAGCCTTGAACATTTTGTTGTAATGTGAGATAAAACCTGGGGAGGGCACAGATGGCATCCATGCTGTGCATTGTGTGTCTCCTGTACCCGTTCAGTCCAGTCTTAATTCTTTCTTCTTATACACATAGTTCATTTCACCTGATGTTTTAATCTCCTTTTATCTCTTTGATTAATGAAGAGCGTGTGTGCTCTGTGTTAAGGGAAAAAAGCCAAGAGCTTGATTCCAAGTCTATTTCAAATTTATAAAGAGTTGGTCTTCTAGAATATCAATGAAGCAAAAGGAATGGCGAAAGAAAAAGGGGAAAATGGTAAAAATGGATAAGGAGAAGAATTAATGTTTGGAGACCTCACTCTTTTGTCTTAGAAAAACTACATTTTCACAAGTGCAATGAATAATCCCCAACAGGGACTTTGAAACTGCACTTAATTTGTGTTGTCAGAGGTGTTACAGATACCAGAAATGATGCTTTAACAAGTTTGACCTCATTTCCTCTCTGTTTTAAATCCCATTTTCAGTGACAGACACATAGCAGTGGCCATCATTAATGCTGGTAGCACCCCAATTGTTCTTTTCTGCTCTCCAAGTGTGAATCTAAGCCCGCACTAAAAACAGAGTCTAGAGCAAGCTGTTTGGTACCCAGCCACTTCCTTGGCTGTCTCAGCATGGGAACCAGGACAAAAGGGACTTTGCTGCTGGTAGCTCAGAGGAACTCCCTGGGTTTGGCTGCTTTACAAGGAGGAGGGGTTGCTTTCAGCTGGTCCAGAGCAGCAGGGAATTGCTCTGTTGGCTTTGCAGAGATTGAGCCTGAGTGACAGTTGAATTAATGGAGATACACCAGCCAACGTATGGCTACAGGTAGTGAGACTGTTTGGCAAAGAAACACATGTCTTCTCAGTCTTCCCCGAACCAGCAAGCTTCCAGCTGGAACTGGAATTTCTATTTCTATAAAAATATAAAATGACGGACAAAGCACAGCTGGCCTACCCCAAAGCAGCCAGTCTTATGAACTGTTTTTATTCATTGTCCCAGTTATGCTTGTCCTTGCTCAAAAAATTCTTCAAATCCTTCTTTTTCCTAGATCTATCAGAACAAAACCCCAAAAACTGCTTTCCAAGATTTCCAGCATCAGGTTTTTTTCTCTAGAATTACAGAGCAATTTTAAGAAGTCTTTAGTGGTGATACATCCTTTCAGAAATGTCATTCAAGTGCAATTCCTGTTTTAAAATGAAAATAGTTACACACACTCTCTCTCTTACACACACACGCACTCACACACTGCTTACTGGCCAGCAGCATGTGGCTTTGTTTATCCACAAATGGTAATATCTTGGAAAATGATATGACTAGATGAAATAATATCAGGATTGAATTTAAAACAAATTGTCTCTTCATTATGTTTTCCCAGGGCACTCAGCAGACAAAGAATAATCACCTAAATTGAAAGGGAGAGATTTTCACTAATTGGAGTGAAATTCTACCTATGAAGAAAAATCACAGGTAAAAAACCTGACCATTAAATTAATGGATATAGATGAAGCAGACTTGAAAGTATCATTTCAGGTAAATGTTGAATTGCTCCAGTACAAGCTTTTGAAGTATCAGGTTTAATATTTTATGTCTATACATTCTGAACACAACATTCAGACAACTTCTGTATCACCGGCTTCAGTGGAGTCATGATCTGAAAGACCTTGAATAGCCTTGCCAATATAGGATTAGTTCTGGGTGGTTAAGGCAAATACAAAGTAAATGAGTGATAACACAAAAATAGATCAAGACTCAATAAAACCCAAAAATAACCAAACAGAGAAGGAGAATTTGAGAAACAAAGCAAGGTCACTGTTGTGGAAGTGATCTGATAAGTCAAATTTAAGTGGGAAGGAATATATATTCAGTTTTGGTGTTTTGTCCATGCTTTGATGGAGTCTAGTTCAGTTGCAAGAATTTTATTAGACAGAGCTTTCCTGTGGGTGTTATGTTGGGACCTATTCATCTGGTGGTAGCAACCTGCTGGTGAATACCCTGCGTGGCTTCCTTTCCCATCCTACTCTGGGCCAAGTGAACAGGGAAAGTGAACCTGCAGTTATACAAGGTTGACTTAAGTAATGTAGATTCATATCTAAAGTGTTGGAAAGTTCTAGTCGGGGGAAAAAGAAGGATTTAAAAAGTCATATAGGATTTTCATTACTGTGGATCATTAGTTTTACAATGAACTTCCCTCTGGAAAAATAGAGTAATTTACTGGATGACAAGAAAGTCCAGTGAGTTTCAACTCTTGATAACTGGCTGAGTTATCACAGAAATCTGTGGTCACAGCAAAACTTAGAGACCCAGTCAAGATCAAGATATCACCTACTTAGAAGCTGTACAAAGATGGTTCAGTTGAATCTTTGGGGACATAAAATCAAGCTGCTCCCTTCACTGTGTCACTTCTTAGATTTATGCCTAACTGAAAGAACCCGAGCCTAATTCAGAAAACATCTTATCCAAGTATCAGGTAAGCACTGAAGTGATGAGGCAGTTGGACTAGATGATCATAGTAGGTCCCTTCCAACTGAAAATGTTCTATTCTATTTTATTCTATAAATCTTTAAAATGTAATTACCTGCTGAATTAGAGCAGCTTTCTAAACATTTTTGCATAGTGTATTTTGGTTTGGTTTCATTTTACGTTGGGAAAGGTATCTGCACTTTCTTAAACAGAAAACTTAGAACAGAAAATATAGGCTTTTCTAAGGGGATTGGGGTTTTTTTTCCCTGTTTTGTATGTGCTTTTTTTTCAGAAACTTAATCATATCTTGATTTTGTTATCATATGTTAGTGTATGCTAAAAAGGGACATGCATGAGATGCTGAATCTCACTGAATAGTACTGAATATTACTAAACACTATGGAACATTAGTATAATATATAGTATTATATAATATATAATATATTAGTATAATATACCTTTCTTTTCTATTTCACTGTTATATTCAGTCAGGGTGCTCTTTTAGACCAGAAATATGAAACAACAACAGCATGTGTTAGGAAGCCCATTACCAACTTGCCTAACGCTTCCGTGCTGCAATCACTCATCACTCACCTCAGCAACCAAATGTTAATGTGACATCTGTTATACCTAATTCCAATCACTGTCCAAAATCTCTGCACACAAACAATTTATCATGCTTGCAATATCAACTTCCTGTGGAATATGCCGTTTCCATAAACATGATGAAGTTATTTATGAGAAGGAAAAACATTAAAGGGGTAAGGGTAACATCCTTACAGGTGTCCAGCCAGCATTTGGAACATCTGAGTCTATTTTCCCAAGTGTTTATCTAAATAATTCCCCCAAATATTCAGTAAGAGTCCTGACTGCAGCTCTAAGAATGAGTTTTGATGAGTTTCTAAATCAGCATTAAACCATCAGATGGAATTACAGTTATATCTTACTAATGCATTAGATTGCAATCTCCTATTATAGTAAAAAAATTACTCATGGTCACTAGGGAAGCAGCCATTCCACTTTGCTTTAATTTTCCTCATTACATCTCATAATTAAAATGATAGGTGCTGCTAGAATATTTCATCACCAGCCTTTCAAGATGAGGTTCTGCCTAAACTGTATTATTGTCACCTAAATTCATGCACCATCTTTATTTGCATAAATATGCAAAGGCTATTGGTCCAGGTAAGCAGCATGCCAAAACTGGTAGAGCCTACAAGCATACCTACACTTACCTTTTCCTACTTGTATATTTTTCCAAATTTCAGATTTTATCTTCTTTTTTTTACTGCTGTCTTACTCCATTGAAAATGAGTGAGGGGATGGCATCAAATATGTCTTTTGGTAAAGCATGACATTATTTTCCAGAAACATGTTTTGACTCGATTACACAACATTGAAAACATTCAGCACAGTGAGTTACAGAAACCAGCACAGGACAGACCTTTTGCCATAGTTTTTGTGGTTTTCCCCATGAGTCCATGAAAACTTCACAGCTGGTAAAGACCTGGATTCCACAGTCCGTGAAGAAGTCCGTGTGCTGGAGGAGCAGAAACACACCGTATTGGAGATGCCCTAACTGCAGTGCAGATGGTGGTGGATAGAACTGAAAGTGGGTATTTTAATTTGGGGGCAGGATGAGAGTCAGTGATTGTCAGTTAGAGGAAATAAGTCCAGGAAAAGTCTTCAGTGACAGCAGCTTCAAAGCCGGGAGCAAGTCTAATTAGAACGGGACAGTATGAGACATAAAAAATTAGTGCACCTAAGGCAGAAAATCTCCTTCTGAACATAAAAAATAATTTTCCCACTTCCAAAGTGTCTGCCTCTGATAATCATCACCACTGCTTTACAATTCTATGTCTAAGAACAAATGGTGATAGCTGCTGAATCTTGAGAAATCATTCTTCTGGGTTGGTCACCTGCATTTTGTTGATGAAATAAACACAAGTGATTTTCTTTCAATGCTGCTTATCATTAAAAAAATAACTAAAAAACCCTCTGCCTGTACCTGTCAATATCAAAACTGACACAAATTTTAAAAGAAAGCATTGTAAGTTTGTAATTAATTTTATTGTTTGCATTAAATATGTAAAATGTTATGATGCTATGCTAAATATATGCATATATTGTTTCAATTTAATGTTAAAAAATTCTTATAGAATAATTAAAAACTATTGAAGGAAGTCTTGTGATTTTTTTTTCCCATTTTAGGTCTGTCATTCCAAGTGACATATGTCTGCAGAGAGTCTTTTTAGTTTCAACTCATCTACATCTTTAATAGGAACTACTCCATCAAAACCAAATTGCAGATTCTGTTAAATATATCTGTCCCCTCAGAAGAGTGGACAGAAAAAAGATACTCAATTGGCAAACTATTTCAATGCTTCTTTATTTACATATCTTGTAGTGGTTTTTTAAGCCAGATAGATGATAATAAGTAATATATTGCTTACCACACTGTGAAATTTTTTTCACTAGTAATACAGGAGGTGTGAAATTGTTGTTTCTTTTTGGCCATAAGTACATAATCAATTAAATACTTCTTCATTGACTTTAGTGAGACAAAGGCTTCCACCATGATTATTTGTCTATTTATATCACTTTTCCTCCAAGCAATAATCAGTAATCAGAAGTTCATTAAAGGTTGTTTACTTTAATGAGTTTTTAAAGACAAATAAGAGGTCTCATTCATCTATTTTGTGTTTAAACAGTGAGTAGTGGACTAGTTTATTAAATAATCTCTGAGTTTAACCAGCTTCTAAATGATAACCTCTCGTTTGTGTTTCTAATGCATTTTCAGCTTCTTGTACCTACAACAACCTTCAGTCCAATATGAGCTAACCAAAAATCTCTTGAAATAACTAGAAAGGCATTTATCTAGGCCTTTTTCTTACTGGGGAAATAGCAGTGTTGGGACTGGAGATTTTTCTGCAGTATGCTGCTAGAACCATGTTCAGCACATGCACTTTATCACGGAGAAATGGTTTAAGGTGACTCTAGTCATGGTTATATACATTTTAATGGATATTGTAAGTGACTTGCAGAATGGTGTTCATATCATTCATGAAGTGGTTGTAATTAGGCAAGGAACAGCACACCAGACATGGTTCTTATCGGTCAGGGGAGCAGTAATGGGAAATAATGAATCATCAAGCATCAAGAGGTGAGGTCCACAGCTCTGTAAATACTGTAAGACAGGCAGTTCTGAAGGGTCAATGTTTAGATGGGAATTAATGTTAACAATATTGCCCTGGATGTATTGTTTGCATTCTTCGTGATTTATGAACTAACTTACTTTTACTGTGATTATTTAGATTTTCATCAAAAAAAGGTGAGGGGGAGCAAGTAGGTCTAATCCATCATGAGTAAAACTATATTCTTGGCTTCATGAGAAAGAGACAGTCATCTAGCCTTAATGGTTAGTGGCATTTCTTTAATATAGACTCTTTCAGCTGCAGGCTGTGCATTCATTCAAGGACTTGTCATTTTGAACACACTTCTAATGTTAATTCTTATTTGCATAGTGAGGATAATTCTGAGTTTTAGCTCAGATAGGCATGTGAAGTGCAGAATACAAATGCTTCCACAAATTGATTTTCTTTATTAGACTGCATTTCAACAGCTCAAAGATAACTGCTAGTGCAAGGGATGCTAACTCAGCAAAAGTCTATCACCGATAAATAGAAAATGGAGGTTGGGAGAGGGAGGAATTTCATGACTACTCTAAGTGATTTATGGGTAACAGCTCCTTCTCAAAAGTGATTTAGTTAAGCTCCTAAATCACTGATTTTCAGGAAGCTGCAGGCTTCTTAAGGAATGGTGTCTTCTTGCATTTTAAATGCTGGTGATGTCTCCTTGTTCACTCTTGTGGTCTATGATATAGAGCAGGAAAACACCTGAGGTTTCTTCCTAAACCCTAAGGTCTCTTTATTTTGTAGAAGTATAAAAATAATTGTGATTTTGACCCAGGAGACAACTAGCCATCATTAAGAAGGTGAGTGCACCATTGAGGTGGAAAAAGACCAGGCACTTACAGCAGACTGTGAACTGGTCTGCTGTGCCAGCGGCATCACTCCAGCACATTTTAGCAGGAAGGAAAGAAACCATTTATCTGGAGGCCTCAGGTGAGCAAGTATGTCCAATATAGGCAAAGTATTTAAAGGAAGTTGTGGAACAACTTCAGAGAGTCCATGATCGTGCTTGGAGTAAAGATTGTTTAGCTGACAAAACAGTAGCCTGGGGGAGACATGAAAACATTCCAATATTTAAAAGGCAGCTAAAAAGAGAAACAAACTAGATTGTTCTTGGTGACCCACATGAACAATAGGAAGTGATAAGTTTAAAGTAGCAAGGAAGATTTCAGGTGATTAGATTGAACAGCGGGGTGAGTTGAAAATGGAGTAGACTGTGGACAGAGCACGACCTGCAAGTGCTTCGGGTTCAAAAGGAAAGATCAGGCAAACACCTGTGCTTTTGCCTTCATTACGGTGCTGAACAGCCTCTCAGTGCTGTGTTTTCTTCCTGCCCACAGATAACACAGACATTATTGTTTTGTGAAATGTAAAGAATTGTTAAATTGTCTAGGAAATAGCTGAATACCAGCTGAATCTGCTGATACTATTTTTGTGCCTTTGTAGTCTGCCCTTACATCTTTCCTGTTGACACTCTTTGCACCAGGGATGGAACGAGGAGGGACTTGACCCCAGAAGCAGAGCTGCTGACTGTCAGCTTCACTCCTCATCCCCACGTTCGTCTGGAGGGGTCTGCATGTGCTCGGATGAGGACAGGGAGGTGGAAGAACTGTAGCGTAATTCAGTGTGGAAGGAGACAAGTGGAAATGGCCATCAAAGGGCTCTGACTGACCAAGCCCAGCAGAGCTTTAGACAGGCACATGTTGATATCTTGCTCATTTGGGAACAGGCAGTCAGAAGGGATGGTGTTGACAGGGTCAAGTACAGAATAGGGTGGTAACTTAAAGACTTCATTATGTGCTAAAGCTCTGATTTCTCATTCAGATCAGCTCTGTTGTAATGAGGATAGGAGAAGGTAGAATGCAACTGCTGCTGTGAAATGGCCTAACTTTATAAAGACAGAATGAATGGCAGAATTGTTACATCCACACTTCAGTTTTATAGCTGAAACATTGACAGTCTTGGAAGACACAGCAATTTGTCATTCTGTTGTCTATACCAGACTTCACTGCAACTTTTTCCCCCTCCCTGAACAATTTACAAGAACCAAACTTTACAAAGGGAGAGGACACAGTGTAAATATTCCTTAATATTCTCAGGTTTTGGAATGGAACAGAAGATTAGTAAACATCTATTATTATTATTATTATTATTATTATTATTATTATTATCTTCTTTCTCTTTCACCCCATGCTGTTGCTGAGAGTAACCTCTTGCAGCTGAAAACATAATCTCAAGTCCTTTTTCTTTGAAAACCAATGTCTTGTTTGCAAAGAGTCACATAGAGGCACTGCTTTGTTAAGTTACTGCCTGTGTCTGTTTGTGAAGCAGGAAAACTTTAGTTTGGGACATAGCAGTTCTGGTTTATCTAGAATGACGTTCCAGGTAGTGCACTATGTTGGTCCATGTTTTCCATGCAGTGTGGTGGGAGATGCTGTCTGGAGAGGACAGGAGGATTAAGCACAAATTTCAGTGTGTGTATGTATGAGACAGCTGTACTCCCACTCTTAAACAGTACCAGGAAGAAAGTATCTCTTAGTTGTAGTTAGAGGATTAGACCTGTATTAGGATGAGCATGTACCTGAGATTATTTTGAAGGTGCTTTTATACTGAATGCCTATTCAGGAAGGGAAACAAAGCTGAATCTGTCAGAAATCTCCCTATGGATTTAAGTAGAGGGAAATCCAACCTCTGGCTGCCCTTTGGACAACAAAGAGAGGTACGGTGAGGAAATCACAAACAAGAGTAGTGGGTTCTGCGGAAGCTGGAGGAAGCTGTGTTTGGAGGGAGGGAGTGATTTCCTGGGTAGGTAGAAGTTGAGTAGGAACCAGTAGATGAAGACATGTTTCAAGGCAAGAGTGGAAATTTTGCATTTGGTTGAGGCAATTAATGAGGACACGTTTTCAGCCTGAGTAGTTTTAGCAGTTCAGCTACCACAGATAGCATGTGGGAGAAGAGAGACTGTGGCATTGCAAAGGCTTTCGTTCAGCACATACCACCACACGCTGGGATGGTGACATTTGACTGGTTGTTGTTGTTGCTATTTCCCCACAAGAACATTTAACCATATGCTGCTGTAGTCCTTTCCTAAGTGCATTTTATAAACAATTTGCAGACAAGGGGCATTTAACATCAAATTTACATATGTACTGGTCCTTCAACCAGGTTGTTGTGAAGCTGTATTGTGTTTTATAAGCTGTCTGTGTAAGATTAATACTGCAGTTCATGTGAGCTCCCAGGTGGCAGGAGAACAAAACCTCTAATACACTCAGATTTTTCAGGTTTCTGCCTATCTCCTTCCTGAAAATAGGTCCTAGAGTTTTACGGGAAAATTAATCTTCCAGCTGATAAACTGCTATTTTTAAATACTTGTTATAGAGTCATGTAGAGATATGTCTCATGAGATAATTCAGGAGCAATGAGCCTGTGTAGCTGTGAATGATGACTGCTGGAAACTGAAGTTGATAGAAAGCTGTACTAAGTGTGCACCAAATTAAATGTTGTACCAGTGACTAAAAGAATTGCTCAGCTGTATACACACCACAACCAAGCAGTTGATGAATTAACTCTGCAACCTACAGCTTGGCAGATAACAGTGTTAGCTGTACAGCTCATACACATAGGAAGCATACTATTTCTAAGCATTGCCTCCTCCAGGAAACAAGGTGTATATCTAAGATGGCACTAGAGAGAGCATCCAGTTCTCCAGAACAGGTCAATAGAGGAATGGCCATTAGGCTTCTTCACAAAAAATCTGTTTTGAATTATGGGGGAAATATTTTAATTCCATGATAGATCTGGCATAAACTGCTCTGACTCAGGGATCAGAATGTGGCAGCTGTTTTCGTTCCTAGAACTTGATTTTTCACCAGAATGCTCAGAAATCCCTAAGAGCGAAAGAGCCTTGCTTCAGCTGGTGACTGAACTTTGTCATAAGCCATCATTAATATGACCACGTCAGAACGCTTCAAGAACACCTTCTGAAGGTCTTGTTCCCTCATGTGCCACTGAAAATCAATGAGATCTTGCATTACTTTCCACAGGAACAGAAGGTGGCTTCAAACATATTGCAACTGCAGCACAAAGATGAATGTGAGAAACAGAGCAGGAAAATACAAAGCAAGATTTATGAAGGAAGGAAACTAGAGTGAAGGAAAAAGGAAGAACACCGTACAAGGGAAGATACTGATAAAGTAGTCTACAATCAGTATCATGTCAGAGGTGAGTTTGTCTAAGAACTTATGTTCTCAGTAAATTCTCAATGTTTCTTTTAAATTCACTCACAACATAAAAAACACCTTGTTCTTACTGAGCTGAGCCAATGTCTTGGTTATGTTCATGGCCAAACCTACTTCAGTATATCTTTTTTCTTGGTGAGCATCAGCATGTTGCTGAATTACCATCTGAAAAATATACTGTCCATGAACAAACCAGCTCTAATGTTTACATCACTTGGAAAGGTTAACTGTAGAAGGCGTAGCAGGGACAAGAGAATTCAAGGAAGGTAATTCCTCACCTGAGCTCTGTTTTATCACTGTGCAAGAGCTGTTGCCAATTGAACCATACTAAGGCGGATGCAGATGGAGTCAATCTCCTCTTTGATCCATAGATCTCAAGGTTATTCATGAAATTGGTGTTGCTACATGTGTTTGGCTGAGAACGGAAAGACTCTCCTCAGGTTAAACTGTCCCCCACAGTTTTGAAATGCACTTTACTCCCAAGAAGAATGTAGTTCTTTACAGAACAGCACAGCTGGTAAAGATTTGGAAGAAGGCATCCTTACATCAAAAGGTCTCAAGAAATTTTATTTTGTGCTTGGACCTACCCTGAAGCTGGCTCCACATAAAATCATTCAGATAAGCCTTACTTGGGTTTGTTTTTAGAACTTAAGAATTGTAAGATAAGGACGGGGATGGTATAGAGCTGTTTTCATCTGGGAGGTGCTTCTGTTGAGTTTCACATTTAGTTTCTACATGGCTTATGGAAGCACCAGGGTATCTTTCTGTAAATGCTAGAAGGAAAGAAAGAGGTAGACAGGACTTCACCTCCTAGCACCTTTTCAGTGTGACGTGGCTTTTAGAGGAGATGGAAGAAAAAAGTAAAGCCTAAACTCTCTTCAGGCAGTACTAGAAAGGGGTTAATGGTTATATTTTACTAGAGCACCAAATACCCATTTCCACATATCTGTGAGCTCTTTGAGACAGATATAACACTTACAAGGACAGGAACTGCTGATCTGTGGTCTGATATATCTCATCAAATAGAAACTCAATTAAAAAAAAGATAGCTTTCTGCTGGTACTTTCTTTTCTGACAGCAGCACAGGCTTGTGAGTCACAAAACACCAGTACAAAAAAAACCACAAGCAGCTCTGATAAAGTGCAGCCTGTACACTTTGGGACATGTTCAGCCTGTTAAGCTTCAAGGTTTCTGATGAGCTCTTGTTAACTTAGGACTGGGAAAATATCACTAAATGAGGGTATTTTTTGAAGCCCTGGGTAGGAGCAAGGACATCCAATAGGTCAGTCATCTCTACTGGTAAACTGAGCTGGAACTATAGCTACTTGGTGCTAATCTTCCCCTTTACAAGTAATTGTGGAAGAGAAAGGCAGGTGAGGAGCAAAAGAAATTCTTGATGGTTCTGAAGCCTGAATGAGAGCATATGAAGAAAATAATTTTTGTCTCCTGGAAGATAAAAAGAAACTGAAGAACAACATATGCAGAAAATACAGATACAGCACTAAACTCGGGTCTTATTTATGTCAGTAAAGTGACTGGCAGAGTTAGAGTAGCCAAAGATGAAACAGATGATTGGAAATAGATCAAGAAGTGTAGTGATAATGAGAAAATACATTAATATAAAGTTATTAAAACATGCAAAGCTTAGGCAACTTAATCTTTTGTGTCTGGATCACTATAAAGAGGCACTGTTAAATTTTAACTGCTAATGGGCCAAGTGTGCTAAAAAGGACCTTGAGAGTCAAATTTACTGCTTTTGGAGCCAAGTAAAAATTCATAAATGTAGAAGATAAAGAAATTAAGGAAACTTCACTATTGCTATGACTAAGCCACCAGCATTGCTCTGAGATTGATTCTGATGCCTCAACTCTCCAGCATCTATAAGGAAAAAAAGTTGGAAGCAATACAACCCTCACATTCAGACTGAGATTACATTGACCTCTATAGATCTTAAACCAGTATCTTGATCTCTCTGCTCTTTCTCAGAACTGCAAATAGCTCTGTTTATCCTAATGACATTACAGTAAACACCAGAAATCTTTTTTAAAAACAGGAGGCAAAAAAGAAAAGGGATTCAGAGACAATTTCGAGTGTGAAGAAAAACAAAGGCTTTGACTACAGCTTTGTGCAGCAAACTCCAGTAGGCATTCAATATGCTGCAGTGCCCTTCCTGCCCACCCATCCAGGGGTGGATGTGTCTATAACAGAAATGGAAAAAAAAGTATCAGCACCTGCAGCTCAGCCATCTCAGTTCATAACCTGGTGCCCTTGTTCAAACCGACCTCTGTCAACATTTAACTTGAGCATTTCAATGCGTGGCATGGCAGTGGTACGGACATAAATTCCTCTCCAGTGCCTCTGCTGTGGAGGAGATAACCAATGTTTACCATGGGGAAGGATGTGAGGGTAGGACACTTTGTATACTGGAGGTGGGTCCCTCAAATCTCATCTGCAAGCAGTCGTGGGGTCTAAAAGATCTGTGTGGGAGAACCTTTCTGGTAGACTAGCTGATAGCTGTATGCCTGGCTACCATGACTCCATATTTAACGGTGTAATTTCTTTCATCCTCCCAGAGAAGTGATCTTGTACTTATTGAAGGGTGAAGCAGTAGCACAAAATGTAGCAGAGATAGGATAGCTGTTTTCTGTAAGAGCAAAATGTTGACAACTTGCCTGGTAACAAAACTGCCTTGAAAGATGCCTGTTGTTATCTGCCTGGCGCACAAATTGGGAAGGATGTTTTGTCAAGAAATGCAACAATCTTGCCATTATCTCAGCTGAAGAAAATTACTGTTTAAAGTCAAGTTATTAAGTCCCAGGTTCTTCATCTGCAGGAATTGAGAATTTAGCTTTCTAGCTGCTCTCTGTTATGGCTGGTGGAGGCAGTGCTTCCTAATGCCCTTTCTGCATCATTACACCATAAATAGCTAATTCTGTAAGGTATTTAGGAATGTGAATGTCTTTAAGAAGACAAACGGAGTAGTGCACTCCCCAGGACTACTTCTCATTTAATTGTGGAATATTGTGGTTAATAAGAACGCTGTGAAACTAGGTCTAATACTCTAATGAATTCACTGTTTTCCTGTAAATACAGAGATTTCAGGGGGGGGCGATTGCCTCTCAGGGAACAAGGGGCCTGTGAATAAAGTGACCATTCCATTATGGCAACACTTGGTAAAGGAGAACGGAACATTATATGCACCAAGAGGGTGAAAAACAACTGACCTGATTTGTCAGAAACAGACTTAGTGAGCAAGAGGAAGTGACAGGCACAGGATTGGAGACTTTATCATGTTGAATTATGGGTATACAAAATGACTCTTAGAAATAACCTGAACACAAACAGAAAAAGGTCCCTGTGTAGAGTAGAGTTTTTCTACAAGGTGACTATATGCCATGGATATTGGATTTAAAGCCGACTGTAACTGAAAAAATAAAATGAGTGTCCATCTTCAGTATTCAGAATATTACAGTGAGATTAAATTCAGAAATTGCAGGAAGCTATAGAGAACACCTGTTGTCAAATAGGACTGTCAGGCAGGACTAACACGTGTCTGAAGAACAGAGAAAATTATTAGATTGAGGCCAGAATTCATACAAAGTCAAAATAACCTCTTTGACTGCAGAATAGTTGTTCTAGTTTTAATTTTCTTCCAACAACAGAATCTGTTGGAAACACACTGGTGAGCTGTCTGTCAGTACGGGAAAAGATAGCTTCACTGAGAAGCTTGGAAAAAATAATTTCGGTTGGAAAAAATAATTTGAAGAATTTGTTTTTTCCTGTCAACGTACTAAACACAGACTTGAAATAGAATTGTGCTAAAGGTGTTCCCCATAGCAGGACCAGAGCATCATTGGTTCCTGAACAAAATTCAGATGACAAAGCAGTGGTCAAAATCATCACTCAGATGAACAAAACCACGTTAAGCAGAGGTCTTTGGTCTTAATGTTGTTATGAGGAAAGGTCTGTGAACTAGTTGTTTATAGCTACTGGGTAAAATAAAGCTTGGTTTTGTCAGCTGTAAAAACACAGAACATGAACAATGGAGCAATAAGATGTGCAAATATTTATCAGCAGTGCCTCAATGACCTCTAATGATTTTTGCGTGCAAGAGCTTTGAAATAATGAGATTTCCTTGGCTGATTTCACATATTATTGGCAAAATATGGAATTAAATATTAATTTATACATAAATCCATGCCAATAAATGCTTCATTGATGGTGTTGAGTTATCAACTTTAGTTAGCAGGAATCTATCTCAAAGACTTCACCTGTGTACACTCAGTTGTGCAAGCTTGAAATTTGTAAATCACTTGTGCAAGCAAAAATTTGTACAATAAGGGTCAAAGTGGAGCAGACTACTTCTGAAGAGTCATTGTATTTAATGGTCATGAGTAATTTAAGTATTCCTCAGCAGAAAGAATACAGGAACCTCCACTAAATAGAACGATGTTTGAATTGCTTCAACAATTGAAGGTAGAGGTGCCCAGTTACACATGGTGGCAAGCAGGCACTGGGATATACACATTGCAAGTATTTCTCTATCCCAGCATCAAATTACATTTTGAAGTAACCATAAGTTGTAAAAAGCCCACAAACTTCAACTCTGATCTGCAGAGACACCTGCAAACAATATTTTGTATTTTAGAAAATGTTTGTTTACTGCCTATCTGTAGAGAGGAAAGGAACAGAAATATTACCAGGGCCAGACTCTCAGCACATCCCAATCCCTCAGAGGAGTCAATCTGATTTAGACTAGTTGAAATTCTTCTTGGTTGCAAGTCAGCACATTAAAAGTCACACCATAGAAGACTCTTCTGTCATAGTCCGTGAGGTTTGCAATACACATAATGTGAGGAAAAAAAGTTGTCTCATGTTGACAACATCAAACCAGTGATAAGTAAACATTCATTTGACTTATAATGGAGAAATAATAGGCAATTACATTTCCATTTATTACAAATAATAAGTAATTCCAGTATATTATAAAGAAATAAATAAGAAATAGTTCACACAGCCTTCCCATTTCTATGCACTATTTTTTACTAGAATGATTAAATGAAAAATACATTACATATATTGCAAAATAATGTATTTATGTATATGTGCATAGAGTAGGTAGAGTTTTATTGGTAACTGTTTAAGGAATGTAATAATTTTACATGGATTCTAAGAATTAAATGCACATGAAGATACAAAACTAGTGTGATAAAATTATTCATTTATTAGAATTCTACATATTTTATAGCCTATAGTAATGTTATAAACAATTATTTGTAGTTAACTATTATGTAGTCCTTTTTTAATATACACAGTTATTTTAAGCAATATATTTTAGTGCTATACATTTTGTAAAATTGTCAGTTCTCTTCATAAAATGTGTAGGACTCTGTGTCCTCTCCCAGTTCCATGACTGCAAGACATCTGAGCTCTGGATATCTTTTGTTACACACTCCCTGGTCAGGGAACCAGTTGAGCTGAGGAGTCTTAAAAGAGCTTGAAGAACTTTCTCCTCCATCTCAGAGGACCAACCATGATTCCAGCTGTTGGCAAAGGCATTGTCCCAAACCCTAGCCTCCTCTTTCAGAAGAGTGAGTAAGTGAAGAGCTTCAGTGGCAGAGGTTATTTACCAGTGTTTCACAGAGACATCATGTGCTCTGTTGTTTCATTTCAGTATAATGTTGGACATGATTCCTGTGGACCTTGTGGAAGTTCCCCTGTTTCTCTTCCAGAACCAATTTCTTCCCAGGGCGAGATTGAGGAGATCAGGTTCAGCACCAGAGACATCTCTGCGCTTTCCCATGGTGGGGATGCAGCAGTTTAGGAAGGGAGCACCTTTCCCTGCAGCCCGTTGGGAGGAGGGTGAGCAAGGCAGGCAGAGAAAGTAAAATACCTGGAGAGCCTGTGCACTAGCTCACAGCATACTTTGATCTTGTGTCTGACAGGCCACTGTGCCGGTCTGAGGGAGACGCAAAGGGTTTGCCTGTTCGGCCCTTCTGAAACAGGAGTGCTTCAGGGCTTGAGCGCATCACACATTTCTGCTTATCACTAACAGCTTGATTTAGCTGATAATTGTGTTGTTCACCCAGGGAAAGGAGCTCTGAAATCTGAATTTAATCAAAATGCCTCGGTCCATTGCAGGGGTAATAGCTGGGGGAATAACGGGAGAAGTTGTAATGTTGAACTGACTTGGCAGGAAATTGTATTTAACCTTGGTTATTTATCATCTCAGAATCTGTGGTTTTCTGAGTGTGCTGAAACTGTTTTCCCCCTCTGCCTTGAGAAATGAGCGAAATGTTCGAGCATACAGAACACACCCAAGTGTGAAGAGCCAATGTGAGACTTTGCTGGCTCCATTGGGTGGAAACATAAAGACATTTTTTGATAAAAAATATATTTGGAGTTTTGATTTTTTAATTTTTGGATTCTTTTCCTTTAAGGTAATCTTTGATTATTCCTACAGTGACATAATATAATTTTTTCATATATCTTTTTACACTCAGATTTGAAATATAATAAGTAACATTGATTTAATAGGTCACCACTATATGCAATTATTTTTCCAGTTTCTGCTTTTCAGCAAGCAGACAGCAGGGTTTTATGTTCAGTTTCCAGAGCTGAACAACCATTTGCAATGCAACTTTACATTGGAATGCCTCTGAAATACAATATAAATAAACTAAACTCAACAACTTTTCCCCTTTCAAATTGACAAAAAAGAAAAATGTCTATCTATAATCCTATTCTGCATACATTGATTAAGTTATTGTCGTTACCTAGATGACATGTTGTCCAGGTTTCAGCTGGGATACAGTTAGTTTTTCTTCTTCGTAGCCAGAATATTGCTGTGTTTTGGATTCAGTATGGTATTTGGTATGAGAAGAGTTTAGATAATACACTGATGTTTATGGTTGTTGCTAAGAGATCAGGGTCTCTCCAACTTCCCATGTCTTGTCCCTGTGCAAGTGAACAAGAAGCTGGGAAGGGACACAGCCAGAGCACTGGACCCAAATTGGCCAATGACATATTCCATATCATGTAACATCATGCTCAGTATATAAAGGAGGGGTGGTTGGAAAGGGTTTATCTCTTGCTTACGGAATTGTGATTGTGGGATCCTGGTATTTTGGGATCACTAACAAGGAATGGGTTGGATATTAGTCAGCAGGTGGTGAGCAATCACATTGTGCATTACTCGTTTTGTACTTTCTATTATTGTTGTTTTATTTTATTACAATTATTAAACTGGTTTTATCTCTACCTACATGTCTCCCCTTACCTCTTCAATTTCTACCATATCACTAGGTCAGGGGAGGGTAAGTGAGCAACTGTGTGGTGTTTAGCTGCTGGCTGGGTTCAAGTCATGACACTTGTATTCAAAGAGTGTCCTGTCAATTAGGAGTGTTCTGTCAATTAAAAGGAGTGTTCTGTCAATTATTCAGAGAAATGGAGGAGAAAAATTTATTCAGAGGAATGGAGGAGAAACTGACAGGATTTGTTTTGCAAGTGTTGATGACCCATTGTCCCTGGAACTGATCCCACTATTTGAAAGAAAGGGCAAAATGTGCCTTGATTTTTAGAAGAATGGAGACACTTTTAAAATCCTTTCAAATTTTTTTTTTTAAAACAGAAAATAAGGATTTCATTTATGAATTTAAATATTATATTATCTTATTTTGGTTTTAATGGAAAACTTGAAATATGTTTGTTTACTAAAAATCCTCTTCCTGAAGCTTTCATTCTGACCATCACCATTTTAGTATAGACTCAGACCTGTGATGTCTATAGTCACTGTCATAACCATAAGAAGCTGAAACATTTTAAATTTTTCAAGCACAGTCCGTTGGCCTTGAGGAAGCAGATGATCAATACTTTTCTTGGGCCACCTAGAGAGCTGTGTTCTGTTGAGGACAACAGGAATTAGCAAATTGCTGCCTTGCATTCAGCTCTTTAGCTTCCATATCTGCATTAAAAGACTTCAACTACCATTTGGAGTTTATCTTCAGCTCTGTGAAGTGGTAATGAGTGTAAAAACAGGTTGTTCCTGCTGCTTATGGTGGATGGAAGATAGGAAGTGTTGTGTCATGAAGAAAGGAAAGATTAAAGTGGTACTGCTCATATTTGAAGTCGGTTTAAGTGGAATTCCATGTTTTGCAGACTAAGGAGACATTTCTGTTCTTGATGTGGTTTTGTTGTATTTTCTTCAGGGCAGGACC
Organism: Strix uralensis; assembly: GCF_047716275.1. Classification (NCBI taxonomy): domain Eukaryota; kingdom Metazoa; phylum Chordata; class Aves; order Strigiformes; family Strigidae; genus Strix; species Strix uralensis. The sequence continues at coordinate 25,123,967 of NC_134012.1, read as the reverse complement.
CACCCAATTGCTGTGACCCAGCAAATGCTGGAGAGTAATTGCCTGTGATGTTTTAAGTTCTGCCATGCCACATTTAAACATAGTCAGGAACTGAAACTCTGGGTTTTGTGCGATCGCTGGCTTGTTTGTTTGTTTGTTTATTTGAAAATAGAAGCAGGTAAACTACAAAAACATAAAAGATTCTTTTAATAATTGATTGCTTGACATATAGTGTGTGTGTGTGGGGGTGTATATTATTAAAAGATATAGCTGTAGATAAATCAGAGACCTGTGAACTCCACAATGTAAAATGCATTAATGAAGATGTAAATAATGTTATCTTGCCTTGAACCAAATATAGATCTGCTAAAATAATGTAACCACAAGAACATGCAAGTGTTTTGTAACCAGACACAATGTATCAGCACTTTACATGAATAGGAGAAATATAAGTATCAAAGGGGCGAACAATGACATTGCAGTTGCACTTGGAAAGCACCCACGTAGCAAAGAGTTTCCAAAGAACAAGATGAACACAAGGACAGCAAATAAGCAAGGAATGCTGGTGAACAGGGAGGAAAGATTACTCACAAAACCTAAAAGAAGTGAAACAACTCTAGCAGCTGATGTGATCCACTCTGGCAGTAAGGGGGCAAGTAGTATAGAAAGACCAAATATAAGGAGGGAGGGATGGGGTAGAAAGAAGTTTCCTGCTTCTGTGCTCACCTTTCTTGTTAAGGGTCTCCCAAGCCTGACCACCTTAGCCCCAGCAACTTTGACCTCAGCAAGGTGATGGTTTCATCAAACCTCCGCAGTCATCAACGCTGGCTGTATGGCATCTGCTCCCTGGGATTTGTGGCAGGTGCATCTGCTGAATGAAAGCAGAGCTTCTTGGCTGCTGAAGTGTAGCAGCTCCTGACTGACTTTGTTCACAGGGCCTCGTGGTAATTGGTGCCTTTGGCCAATGGGAGCCGTTATTGACCACAGGTCAGATTCGGCCTGGGTATAAATGGAGTCCCCTGGGGGAGCCATTTTGAGCTCATCCCCCTGGAGCAGCATGCTGCGGTTGAGGACTCTCACCTTGGGTCAGGACGCTGCCCAAGGAAACTCCTTGAGGTGCCTTGGGTCGGGATGCTGCCCTGAGCAGGTCCTCGAGGTTGAGAGCCCTCACTTATTAAGTGAGTGATAGAACATTTTGGGTTGCCATTAAACCCTAGGGAGTGGGGCTTTGTTCTGTGTTTTGGGTTGTCGTTAAGCCCTAGGAAGTTCTGTTCTCCTCTAACAGACGTTCGAACCTGTAATTTACAGACAGCTAGTTAATTGTGTTAGTAATAAATTTTTAATTTTTGGTGGCTGGTTGTTTATTTGAGAGCCTCCGTAACAGGATTACATGCCCACAGCTGATTTAGGATAAGTATTGGAAATTTAACAGTTTGGCATATGGAGCATTAAGTAGTGAAATCATGCAAACACAAACCTTTAGCATAAATGTATTTGCAGTGAATGAATTCAATTAAGTTTTATTTTAAAATTGTAAACTGAGATGACTTGTGTCTAAACACTCTCATCACAGTGATCTCTAACTCCCTGATATACACATACACAGATAAATACATATATATGTCTTTAAGGACCACATCCAATTATATGAGCTAGCACTGTAACTGGTTAAGGTAACTTAAGTCACAGCTCTGGGTTAACCTTCCAATAAGTGGACTCATTAAATGTACCTGTAAAATTTGGATATGGATCAATGATTTATTCCACACCCAGCAGGTATGATTCCACAATTACTCCAATATGACATTTGATGGAGCCTCAGCAATTCTTTTGGAACACCTGGGTTAAATTTGCAGAACCAGTGCAGTGAGATTAACTGGTTTTATGGTGAATTTGAAGCCATCTCTGACAGAGGTTGGTAATGTTATGTTCCAAATGCGCATGAATCTTCGTATTAGGTCCCAGGCTAGATTGGAGGAGTACCCCCATGGTCCCAGTACTGTAAGGACAAAGTTTGAACACCAGGTCTCCCAAAACATCTTTCCCATATAATAATGTAAGCAAATTACAAGTAATAACTAGCTGATAATGCCTATAACTATTGAAAGCACTAAAAGTAACATAGGTCCTCTGTCGTCTAGGATCAATGCCCTGTAAAACAAACATAAATATAATGAAACAATAATGGTTAGAAAGAAGGGACAATCCACCTGGTGTTGATGCGGTATTCTTTCCCATTAACATCAGTAGTCACCCACAAACAAATACTGATGGGAGTTTTTAGCATTAGGAGTACTTGCCCCACGCTGGGCAAGTCTACTAGAACAGGTTGTCCAGGATAATGGCACGGGTTTGCAGGCTTTTTAGTCTCTTTTTTCCCTGAGAGTATGGATGGAGGTTTAGGACAGAACGTGGTAAGTCATGGTCATCCATTAATTCCCAAGTGGCTGTTTATCTTCATTACTGCGTCTGGCACCTGTTGTGACCATCCTGCTTTGTGGGGTTTTAGGGCCTGCTTTAGAAGTCTGTTGGTGCGTTCCACAATCCCATTTGCTTGGGGATAGTATGGAATATGGAAAACCCACAAATTCCTTCATCTCAAGCCCACTCCTGAACCATCCTGGCAGTAAAGTGACTACCATTGTCTTATTGGATCGATTTGGGCTTACGCAAGCAGCTAAAGAGAGCTAAAGCAACTAAGATTTGGTCCCCCAAGTCAACATGCAGTGCTACCGCTCCGTATTTCCATACCTTTCCCTCTCTTTTAGAGGACGCGTCGGTGAACCATACATTCTTTAGGTGAGTTTCAAATGGAAGAGCAAGTTTTACATACGAGGGAGGGGGTTCAGGGTGATCGGAGGGTGGATCTTGTATTTTGAGCACTTTGGGTGCCTCCTCCTCTATCTGATGCATGTGGCAGTAATGATCTAATTGTGCTCACTACTTTCTCACTGCCTCTCGCTGCACAGCCCCCACAGGAGGGGGGGTTCTGGCCAGCACTGGTTTCAGGACCTTAAAGGGTCCTCGTAGAATGCTTGGTTGCTGCTGTATGATTTTTTCAGCTTCCTGCAAAGCTAGGCTAACCACGAAAAGACCCTTCTCCGAGATCGAGTAATGTTTTTCTGCATCTTTGAAACTGCGCGAATGAAACCCTATAGGGCGGGTTGTACCCTCTGGCCCACGTTGTCACATATGTATGGGTAGTTCATAAATTACAAAACCCCACTCAATTTGAAATGGATCTGTTGGATGTGTCAGCCCTAAGGCCTGATATACTCCAGCCTCAAAGATTAACAGCTTTAAGGCTTCTTCATGGACAGGATTCAGCCCCAAATAGCCCTTTTGCGTGTCAAATCATATAAAGGATGAGCTATGATGGAAAAATTGGGGATATGTTTCCTCCAAAATACCAACAAGCCTAGGGCATTTTGCAGCTCCTTCTTATTTCTACGGCTCTTTACCTCTTCCAGGGTAGTTAAAATTTCAGGGGGAATACACACTGTTCCTCCCTGCCACCAAATATCCAGAAACTTTACCTTGGAGGAGGGGAGTTGTACCTTTTTGGCTGGAATTTGGAGCCCTAAATTTTCTAGGTGGGCCATTATCTCTGTCTGGGTCTGTCCCATTGCAGCAGCATCAGAGCTACCAATCAGAACATCGTCAATATATTGATATACCCTGACCCCTTCCCTAGGAGAGATTTGAGCAAGCTCCTGCGCTAATGTATAGTGAGCGATGGTCGGCGAATGGCAGTATCCCTGGGGGAGACGTGTAAAAGTAAATTGCACGCCTTCCCATGTAAAGGCAAAGAGAACTCTGTCTGCCTCCTGTATGGGGACCATAAAGAACATATCTTTTACATTAATAGTTGCTAAGATCTGGTGGGCTTGTTCCTGTATGGTTGCAATCAGTTCAGCTATGTTAGGTACTGCAGCTGTTAGAGGACCTGTATTGGCTTTTAATCGCTGATAGTCAGTTGTCAGTCACCACTTTCCGTTAGGTTTAAGGACTGGCCACACAGGGCAATTATAGGGTGAGTAAGTTGGAATAATTATTCCTTGTTCCTGCAGCTCTACTATTACCAGAGTGATACCCTCCTTAGAACTTAATGGTAAAACGTAAGGTTTCCCATTAACAATTTTAGAAGGAGGAAGCACAGACGCTTGCTGTAAAAGTCTTATAGAGGCAGTTGGGGACCCAAATTTCCATTCCCTTCCTTTTGAATCCACCCAGGCTTGTCCCTTCAATAGGTCAAGTCCCAGGATATTTGTGGGGAAATTTCCCAGGATCATGATATCCTCTGTTGCAGTTTCATTCCCAGGTAACGAGCATTTCACCCGAGCAGTCGGCTGTGGTTTAGGTCCCTGAAATCATCTGTAAACCAGATCTGCTTTTTGTCAGCAATTATGCCATTGAGCTTGGCAACATCAGCTTGGAGTGCTGAAATCTGAGCACCCATATCTACTAGAAATGTAACTGGAGTTTTAAGGGGACCAAACGGAAAGGTAATCAACAAGTGTCCTTTAGTATTCTCTGTGAGCTGCCTTAAGTGGACCCACCCGCCACCCCCTGGCTCACTTACTGGGGATGGCGTGTCCTTTTTCCTGACCCTAAATCAATCAAGTCCTCTTCAGGGGCAGTTGGTGTTTGAGAAGCAATTACCACCATCTCATCAGTTTTCAGTTCTGTACCTCCCCTTGCCCGAAAAGTCTGCTTGGTGGGGGGGGTTGGGGGTGGGTTGCGGGGGGGTAGGGGGGTGGTGGGCAGCTTCTTTTTGTCTTTCCAGGCTCGAGTGAGCTTTTTTTAAAGTATCGTAGGCATACTGTCCATTAACTCTTGGGGAATCCCCTGTCCAATTCCATCAGCCCACAAGGGGTTTCTCTTTGCCCTTAAGACTCACGGGAGTGAAGGAGATAGATTTTCCTGCTGTTACACTCTGAGGACCGAGGGCTTAGGTTTACCCATTCCCCCGGTAAGGCCCATTCTCCGCCGTAATTCATTAAGTCTTGAGCTATCTCTCCCCGAGTCATGGATCGTCCCCCTGCCCATCTCCCCCTTTGTGGAGCTAATGCATCCTGCAAATGATCTTGCAGTTTTACTGCATATAATTTCAAAGAGTCAGGCAAGTCCCGAATCAGGGGAGTCATTTGATCGGGGTTAGCAATTAATAGCATTGGGGAAGGCTGCTGCAGAACTAAAAGCCTGTCATGCATTAACTGGAGACAAGCAGTCTTCTGCAGACTTTCGGTCAAATGATTTATGGTTGGGGTCTCAATACATACTGGATCCCCTCTTTCCAAGGGATCTAGACCCCCAGCCCAATAAGAAGCTTGTTAATGACCACGGCTCTCTCTGGTCGTCAATAATTAAGAAAACCCCTGGCACTCAGTACCCCTATCTTCTGATAGCAAGATTCAGGTGTCACCAGTCAAAGATACCCTCCACACGTATTCAGTCTCAGTTTCCTGAGCTCGTTGGGTATATTTCTCCTGAATTTTTGCAAGCTCAGTCACTGGGTATGGTGTCATTCGAATGGTGACCTGTGGAGCTCTTCCACCCTGACCCTCTGTGGTCTCCATTTTAATTAATGGTCTTAAAATTGCCCCCTCATTTTGGGGGTAAAAAATTTCTTGGCTTATCTGTAACTCTTTTGTTGGATACAAGGATCTAGCTGCTGATTTTGCCGGACTCATAAATCCCTGTTCACCATCCGGAACAGAGCCGAGATCTGTCCAGTTGCAGGGTTCTTGTTCATTCTCCTCTAATTTGGATGGTAAGATTTTTTGTTGGTTCAAGGCATCTAACAGAGCTGTGTGGAGTCACTGAGTGGTGCTACTCTCAGCAGCTAATTGACTTTGCAAAACTCCAATTTGCACTTGCAAGAATTTAGCTTTTTATTCAGTAACATTACGTTCCTCGGCCAATTGATCCTGGAGAGCTTTTACCAGATCTTGCAAGGATTTGATCATCTCCCTTTCTACTTCTCTGTTAAAGTGTTTATCTTTCTGGGTTGCAGTCAGTGCTTCCCCTAATACAGCGCACACTATAGCTTTTCCTTTGCCTGATTGTGACCTTTGCGCCTCCTCAAGGACACTGATATAGCTTGCCACTGCTTCTGGATTATGCCACTTTGTGTGGACTCAAACCATTACTGGAGGAGTAGGACAAGCCTTATACTCCTTCAGTTTCTGAAAAATAGGGGAGCAGTCAAGCATCGACATTTCCTGGCCAGTCATGGCTTGCCACTGCTCGAACCTCTCCTGGCTTATAGCTGAGAGGTCACTTGTCATTCTCCCCGACCGAATTTATTGGATAGAGAATCAGTATCTCTCCGACCCTCTCCCAGCATATAGCTGAGGGGCCAATTCCTGATTCTCCCTGTCTGAGTTGGATAGAGAATCAGTATCTCTGACTTTCTGATACCAAAGGAGATCCTGCTGACTACGCCAATTTTAATGTCATGTCCCACTCAGATGCAGGAGACAAGTGACTCAGATTAGCAAATCCCCAACAGAGCGGACAACGGTGAGACAAGTCTCAAAGTCCAAACATTTATTAACTACCCACAATGTACTAATTGAACACATGATAATTGGCTAAGTATATAGCGAGTTGTGGCAAGCAATACAGTCTGCCTTGCATTTCTTAATGGTAGTGAAGGAAAAAGGGGAAAAAGGAAAGGAGGGAAGATAGAAGGAATATGGAAGTAGAGATCATCAGTCTGGGTTTCTGCATCGATCCCATCAGCGAGGGTTCCAGGAGGCATCTGTCTTCTTCACCTCACTGCACTCTCCGGGCCCTCCCCCCTTTTTCCCCTCCTCAATTTATACACACTTTCCTTGGGTCCATCCCCTAGGTTGACCCACACACCTACGTATCCCATGGATGGGGAGGGATAAGGTGTTTCATGGGATGATGCAATTAGCATGATCTTGTTAATCTTCATTAGCATATTCAGGGGTGTTAACTTTAATATGCATTTTGTGGATAATGAAACAAAGGTCATTCACCGGACAGATGGCCCTTGAAATTTGTCCAGGTGCCCCAGAGCAGATCTGTCCTGTCTCCACAGGGCTCCCTCCTCCAGCTGCATCCTGTGTTATTGGGGCAGCCTTATCAGCTTCGACCTCCACACTATCCACCCCGTGACTATAGTTTCATCTTGTGAGTGTTTGAGGCATTCCTTAGGTCGGAGGGCCTCAACTTTTTTCTCTTTCTCAGGCTGTTCTTCTCAGTCTGTGTTTCTAGCAGGCCTGGTTTTTTGTCTCTCACAATGTCTTAACAAATACATTCAGTTACATCATTGCCTGTGCACACAGGCATACCCAGAGCTGCAGAACAGCATTGCCCTTAAAGACCTACAGCAAATCCATACCCTTTTCTTGTCAGCTGTTAAACACAAGGTAATCTCTCAAATGTAAAGGCTTACTCTGTATGTTCTTAGGGCTCCCAAGTGGACAGAATGTCCTCTTCAGGCATAGAAGAGACACTCCCATGCTGACTGGGAGCAGCAGAAGAGAAATTACTGCCCTCCAGAAGTAACAGAAGAGTAACTGAAGCTGACAGCTTTTTATTGCTCTGTTCCGGGATCTAAGTAGTATTGAGCCGTGCTTTACTAAATAAACTATGCATATTTGTTTATTGTTGTCTATAAACAGGTAACGATGGTTGCAACGGTGTAAGCTCCAGCTCCTTCACCGGCACACAGAGGTTACTCAGCTTCCAGAAAGATTTGAGTGCAATAGAGAAACCTCGCATCTTCCTGGGGGAGTCAGCATAGGTACACATCACATGACGTGAATCAGTCCATAACTACATAAAGATCTAAACAGGAAAAAAGGTTAGTTTTAATTTTTAATTATAACTTATAATTAAGTATAACTTATAATTAATTATAACTTGTAATTATAATTTAACTATAAACTGAGACAATAAAGTAGATGTAAACCGACAATTTCAGGATTTTCATTTGTCTGCATGGAAGAGGTTAGAGCACACTCATTTGCTCTCTTTGTTCTCCAGATTTCTAAGTTCAGGATAGCATTCCCAGGCCGACAACAGTCTCTGCAGAAGGACCCCTGTCAACACTGGTTCATGCTGATCCAGCCACAGATCAGTGTGACTGTTAGTCAAGTCTCCCCAGGTTTGTGTCTCCTGTGACCAGCACAGATCTTACAACCCTCAATCATTCCCTGGGTAAGCTTTTCTTCATTTGGAAGAAAATCAGACTTGCTGGCTTGAAACAAAATGGAAAATCATGCATAGAAAGACAAGCTCGTTGTTATGAAAGCTGTGATTTTCCTGGCACACCTAAGATCCCCTGGGGTCTCCAGGGTAGTGTAACATGAACTCTTACCCACTTCCTCCTTTGAGTTAGCTTGGCTTGATGTCCACATGGCAAAGCAATATCCAACCTCTGTGTCCATACTAGGGATGTGAGTGGCTCTGGAAAATATGGTCAACCCTACACAAGTGTGGCACGGTCCATGAGTGTTTTTCCTCAATGTATGGTGAAGAAACCTGGATGTGTATAGTAGCTGCAGGGAGATATTGGAAGACAGCAGCAGGCAGAGGTAACAAGTATTTTTTACCTGTAAGAGGTAAAAAGGACTGAGTTTTGACACACACTCCTTGCTCCATTTTTTTTCTTCTGTTCTTTCTTCTCCTGGACAAACAGTCATGAGTCAAATATAGTTGCTTGGAAACTGATTATCTGTAAATCACCTAATGATTTGGAGAAGTAAGCTGTGATGTATTAAAATGCATGGGATCTGCAAAAAGGTTTTTAAAAACTTGTCGTTGTAAACATTCAGTGATGATGTCAAAATTATCTGAAAATTATTCCCTGAATCAGCTCTTGTCTTCCAACAAAGAATTCTGAAAGGGTAAAAATATGAGAAGTGACTTCTTACTTCACCGCTCTGTGCTAGTAATGAACTACATAATGTATTTGCAACCTTCATTGTGGTACAGGACCTTGCAAATTTTTGTACTAGTTATGGAGCTTATCAAAACCAGAGAATGAGAAGATGACAAGAAATAATATGCAATCATGTGCTGGCTTGTGCTAGAAATATAAACTACTATAACTTTCAGGAGACCACACTTTAGCTCCTCAGTCATCATCTTATTTTATATCCAACGATCAATTTCATATGTTCTGCTTTTTCAAAAAGGTTTTATAACAGTGTCATTCATCGCAAATCACCCTTTTATGTTATTAATCAGCAAATGAAAGCACTTGTCTTTAGTAAACCCAAACAGCCTTGGAGAATGGAAACAAATAACAAAACACCACTAGACATAATTGTCCTCAGACAGTCCTTCTTTCCCATGTATTTTTTTCAGGAGATTTTTTTCAAGCTTTTTCATGTCTTTTCTACAGAATGGATGGAAAAAGGAACAGCTAGCAATAAGAGGTTAGTGGGAGTGTAATTCATTCAGCCAGGGAAAAAAAGAAAAATCTTTTTTAGTGTGTACAAGGTGAAAGAACAACTTTTCACTGTCATCATCCACATTTAACAAAAAAATGAACATGACCAAAAGCGCCACGGTGCTCTGATAACAGAGAGCGAGAAGATCTCTGTGGAAGGGAAGTGCATGCTGATGAGCTCTTTGAAGCAGCTTTCCTATCTTGTCATCATCTTGTGTTTCTCTTCAGTGAGTCTAAGTCAGCTGCTCTTTATCTGGGAACAGAAAAGGAGAGAGAACCGAGTGGTGTCTTTAATGGGGATGTATTTACACACCATTGGGATGTAGCTGGAGAAAAAATGATGGAACCGTCTATTGCTGTTGTTCTGTGACATCAGGTCAATATTCTGGATGCCCCAAAAGAGAGAATAAATGTGAGCATTTAATTATGGTCTCTGTCTATTGCAATAGGACAAATTTATAATCCCTGAAAGAATCAGAGAAACTATAAAGGGAGACACAGTTTTTGTCTGTCTTTAAAAGTACTTGTGACATGAGAATGATCGCCTGCCATAAGCATTAATATTGGGAGTCTGGCTGTGTTATTGTCCAGGTGTGGATTTGGAATGGGGTCCGGGAAGCAGGCAGAGGAAAGGTCATAACTACCATTAATATCAGTCAATGCCTTAAATGTTCCCCATTACCCTGCAGCAGGCACCTACCAGACATATTTTCTGTTATCCTTAAGGGTCTGAACATGCCTCAAGCTTAAATATCACAAGGCAATGAAACCATCCACTGCATGTCTACTTCATGAAGGACTGATACCAATTTTTGTTAAAGAACTGCTTAGTGCAAACCTCTATACTACAGACTGGGACTTTTTCTAAAACATGCTGGAAAGAACTGAATCCACATGTGATTTTTTCCTTCTTCTATATTTTCTCCCTAATTCCTGGACCTCCTACCTGAAGTGTGTGAAAAACTTTTTTCCTTTATTATACTAAACAGAAAAATGTCTAATAAAAATATATGGTGAGTGGAGCTCTTTAGAATTCATTGCAAATTTTTGCTTCCTTTAGAGATTAATTATACTGCAGAGAGCCAGAAAATTAGGATATCTCTTCTGCAAATTGAATCTTCATAATGTATATCTGAACAGCTTTATTTTTAAATGAGAGATAGTTATAATCATCCCTAGAACACTTTCAACTACACTATTAGCCCCATTTTTCTATTTTCTTTTCTTAATTGGAAAAAGCTCCACTCCTAAAATTGCTGTCATGACTTTGTGTGATTCCAGATCACTGTGCCAGCAAATTCAATAGACTGACTCCTCAATTCACAGGGATCCTCATGCCTCACCAGCATCCTTGGTAGCTTAGCCATCATCCCAAGGTTGAGGTGTGTTTATTCCATCTGACGCAGTTGACAGAACTTTCGTCCAAAAGACATTAGGAAATGTGTGTTCCTGAACAGTTTCAGGCAGCTGTGGATGAAATAGCCTGCACAAGCAGCGAACAGTTTGTTGACATCTGGTTCCACAATTCTTTGTTTGCCTTGAAGAGGTGGAATAATCTGTATTCTTCAACTGGGAGGGATCTTTCTGCATTTCTAACAGCCATGCTGGGCAGGCTGTCAGCCTAATCATAGTACACCAAGTCCCAGGAGATGATGGTTCTGTGTTGTACTGTGAATTGCTGTACAGAGTGAGAGTTAAAAAAAAATCCAAACAAACGAGGTCTTATTTAAAAGTACCAGTGACTACTGAGCTGACAATCCACAACTCAGTCTCTACACAGATGTTTCCTTCAGAAAATCTTATAGAACACCTTTTTCAGATGCTATTAGGTTTATCAACATCTCTTAAAGGCATATCATAATTAAAGTAGTTTATTTTTTACCACAGTAACACTATTAGGATACCATTACGTGAAACATTACCTGAAGAAGGGAAAATAATGTAATATTTTAAAACTGAGAGATTTACATATTTTAAAATATTTTCAGCATTTGAAAATATTAGAGGCTGTGAAATTCTTTATATAAGGATCGTCAAAATAGGTTTTCTTCCTACAGAAAAACAGTGATGAAAATATTTTACTGGGCATTAGTCAGATACTGTGTGTTGCGTTTTCATCTCTAAATCCTTTTGAGCAAATCAGTACACCAGCATCATATTACTGGGCAAGCTCATGAATCTTGCACTTCATTAGCACTGTATCTTGGCTGTTCTCCGTTAAAATAAGTTGAATGACTTAAAACATACTGGGAACACATTTGTTGAATTGGACAATGTTATTTTATTTTTTCTGTTTTTTGGTTGGTTGGTTGGGTTTAGGTTTGATATTCTTTTACCCCCCCTGACTGGTGCTATGCTTTAAAACCAACACTATTTTTGTAATGGAGCTGAAAATATTAGAATCATAGAATCATGGAATCATTTAGGTTGGAAAAGACCCTTAAGATCATCAAGTCCACCACCACTGCCAAGTCCACCACTAAACTCTGTCCCTAAGCACCACATCTACACATCTTTTAAATACCTCCAGGGATGGTGACTCAAACACTTCCCTGGCTAGCCTGTTGCAATGCCTGATAACCCTTTCAGTGAAGAAATTGTCCCCAATATCCAGTCTAAACCTTCCCCAGTGCTACTTAAGGCCATTTCCTCTTGTCTTATCACTTGTTACTTGGAAAAAGAGACTGACATCCACCTCGCTACAACCTTTCCGGTAGTTGTAGAGAAAGATAAGGTCTGCTGTCAACCTCCTTTTCTCCAGACTGAACAAACCCAATTCCCTCAGCCACTCCTCACAAGACTTGTGCTCTAGGCCCTTCACCACCTTCATTGCTCTTCTTGGGATGTGCTCCACCACCTCAATATATTTCTTGTAGTGAGACTTAAACTCATGTTTAAGTCAGTATCTTTTGGGGCATTTAATGAGTGTTTCTGATACTTGGGATTTGATCAAATGTGTTCTGTTGGGTTTAATATTGTAATATTGGACATTTGTTTCTAACATCAGTTTGTGCCTCTCCATCTTCAGCTTTGACTGAGGATTCTGATACTTTTTTCTAGTCAGAAAAATCAATAGTGTGTGATTTGTGTAGTAATTAAACACAACCTGCTTTAAATACAGTTCTTTACTAGCCCTGAAATGCAGTGATCAAGCAAGAGTTCAATCACTGCCTTCCTCTGGAGTCCTGGTTCCTGTCCAGACAATCTCCAGAGCACTAGATTAATATCAGTGCAGCTCCTTGAGAGAGGAGACTGCTCACACACTGTTGAAATTGCTTTGAAACCATGAGTTATCACTCCATATGGTGATGCCTTAAGCAGATGGGCTTGCTATATTTTTGGGAATGTTGGAAAACCTACTTGAGTTTACCAGGTAAATAACCTGCATATTCAACAGGCATATCACCACACATTACACAAAATACAACCACCATGCTGGCTATTAAAATGCCCTTCTGCCAGCTGTGTGCCTTCATCATTCATTTTCTTGTGGCACTTTCAATTTGTCACAGTAAGACTACTCTGACCAATAAGCAACTAGTTTTCAGTTGTTTACCCTCCTCCATCAGCTATGATCTTTTTCACTTATGCTGGTGTTTCCTCTCAATGTTCCCATCCTTTTTATTCTTGAAGGATTATGAGATTTCATCTCATTTTGCAAAGAAAATGGCAGTATGAGTCCAGACTCCTTAACTCGTAAGTCTTTGCATACACGACAAAGCTTTTCGAGGGCTTCTTGGAGTTGTTTTCTTTGCTGTCTAGCAAGTATAAAAGAGGAACCTGAACAACCTGCCCTGCCAGATCAGAAGAGAAAAATATGCTGAGCTTGCAGGTCTAATACCTTAATGGACTCTTCCAATCTGTTGATCACAACATGGCATCTTATTCTCAGTATTTCAAATTAATACAGGCATTGACTGGCATACACAAGCTTTTAGCCAAAGCTGGAGATCCTCAAAACTTTTAGAAGGTTTTGGTTTGTATGTACCTGAGGTGCAGTTTTCTCACTGCTGCAGATGTCGTGCCTGACACAGCTGCAGAATCAGGACCCTGGTGTAAGTTCGGTGCTGGTGAAACTCCTCGAGCGAGTCAGTCACCTCTGTGCTGGCAGTATAATATTTTCCTTTCCTAGTCAATCCTGATTTCAGGGCCTGTGACTCTGAAATGCTTCATTACTGTAGTGTTTGCTGCAGCAGATCTCATTACATTCTCCTGTATCTGATACACTTAAAATGCAACCTTTTCCTCAGAACACTGATCTTTCATCCTTCTTGTATGTTGTAGCTTGCTTTGTGTACTTATTTTGTATTTAACCAACAAAAATTTAAATCCAGCAGTGTTTTTTCACCATGAAGTCCATGTTGGCTCTGTTACCTTTTGAGACAGATGAATGCAACACAAGTGTGTTAACTAAAAGTAACATGTAAACCCTAAAAATAAATTTAAAACAAGAAAGCAATTCAGATTCTCTGTTTCCATGAATATATTTTCTGTTTTAAGTCCAGTCTCGATGACGCTTCTTTTAACTGTGAAGTTTTGCACATGGATAGTGTTGTTCTTCAATCAAAGTGATAGCTTTCATTCACCTCAGTAACATTCTAAGATTATTTTATAATTTCTTTCTTAATCAATCTCTACTGAATGCTAGATGAGCAGGAAAACAGAAGGTTAAGATTTTTTTTTTTTTTATGGCTTTGTTAGTAGATAATGACTAGAAGGGACTTAGCTGGTCTTGCGTAATGTCAGCCAGAAGATATGAACCAGTAATTCCCAAGTCAACCTCCTAGTCAAAATGCAGTGTTTCTGATAATTCATAATTTTGACTAGTGAAACAAACCAAACCAAACCAAAACTAATCAGACAGGTAGGTATTTGGATATACTTAGCTTTCAGTGGTGTGATGTTATAATTTATTTTGTATGTATTTATTTTTTCTTGTTTTATGCCTCTAGCAATTTATTAAATCTTTTGTTGTGATCCTCACCTTACACTGCTTTCATTGCTGTACTCATAACGGTGAGTGCAAAATTCTAGCATTATAACTGATGTCTACTTCCAAAAGAAGTGAAATTTGGAGTGAGCAAAGATCATGCTTCGTTCCTCAATTGATCATCTTTTTATACCTAACTTGGAAAATGTTGTCTTTCCCCCCTTTTAATATACATCAGCAACGTAATTATCCCTGGTATTTTATGAGAAATGTTTGTGATTAAGAGGGAGAAAGAGGAAACAGCAGAGAAGGTTCTAGTATCTGACTGTAAAAAGTATAAAAGCCCAAAACAAAGAACAATGAAGAGTATTTATGGAGTTGTGACACTTTCAGACACTCTACTTTTGATTTTCTTATGTGTTCCTAACACCAGTGTGCTGGTGAATTCATGTAAGCCATGCTGAAATCAGGTAAGTCATCTTCTTAGGGTAGGCAAGGAGAGACAAGAAGTTTTTTCCCCTAAAATGACGTAAAAAATTATTTGTGCCATTTCTTTTTGGTGGAAGGAATCTTGTCTCCTTTTCCCTTTGCTTGCATATTTAATACCATATCATTATCTTGCTCACAGATAGAAGAATCTCATTATTAAGCAAAATGGAAGCAGGTGTGGGATGAATAGCCCCTTAAATTAATTGTATTCATTTATTGTAAACCAGACAGATATCCACAGTGGTCCCTAGTTAACTTTCCAGTGTTGTCTTTAAACCACTCAAAATAATTTTGCCATTAAAAGTTTTTGGGTGTTTTTTTTTTGGTTTTTGCTTGTTTGGGTTTTTTTGTTTTAATTAATTTTATTTTCAGCACTGTCTAGAGCCCTCACATCATAGTGAGTGAGCATATCTGGAGATGCTACCCAACTGTTAGCTTTCTCAGTGCCTAGCTTCCTGGTCAGACACCCTAAATTTTTCTGACCTTTTCCTAAAATTCAATTTCTTGACAGATATTTTCTTTAGGGACTTTTTTCTCTAGAAAGGTACCTTTAAAACTATTTACTGTCAAAAGTTAATTTCTGTTATTGTGAGATACGATTTTGTTTGAAGAATGTTTCTTGTTGCCACCTTTCAAAGAAAATGTAATGTCAAATGGAGCAACAATTTAACCTTTGTTTTTAAACCCCTAAGTATATTTGACATTGTCCCTGTAACTATTTCATGGAACAGGAATCTAGTACAGTCATGTTTTCTCCCCCCATTATACATTTCCAGCCAAACTAGAACACAGAAAGGGTGCTGCTGTATATGCTAGAAGTATGAACTAACAAAAGAACCTATATTTTGTTTTTCAGATGTGATTAAGACTCTTTGAAGATGGGATGCCTAGCCTGCTGTTGTGGACATAGGCAAAGAAAGCTAGCATGATCCTGGGCCACTCAACCCAGCAGGGAGATGAGTTGTCCAACGTAAACCTGATGTTCTCCTACATGCACATGATGTTAGTCACTCCAGAACATGGCAAAGGGAGCTCACATCTGTCTGGAAAATACTAATTACTAAAGGTGTCCACCTGCTGTCTGACCCTAAGTGACCTGCTGCTTGTTGGAGAGCTCTGTGTAAGTGAGCCCAGTCAACCCATGTTGTTTTAATCATTTCAGACTGCACAGTGCAGGATCTAGCAAGGTCCATAACTGAGAAAGGGGCTGGAGTGATATTCTCTTGTAGGAAAAAAGACAGAGAGAAGGAGCAGCAAGCGGGAGAGGAGGAAGACATGAGGGAAAGGTCTTCCCTCTTTTCGCAGCAGTGAAGTGCTGAAGCCCACACTGGATCCAAAGTTAAAGGAAATTTGGAGATTTGAACAAAAGGGTTATATCTGAACTGAAGGATTAAACCTTTCCATTGAGCAAAATTAATCAGAAATACTCTGTTCAAGTGTGTCCAAATGTATCTTAGGGCCTTATCATAGAGGTAAGGGATATTTGATGTTGGCCATGTTGCTGACTTCATTGAATATCTGTTCAGCTAGAATGTTTTACATCTGTTGCAATACTTTTGGTGTTTCAATGTATGTAGACAGCACCTAGAAAGTAAAAAAAATGTCCAGTGTCTTTTCAGTGGGATGTGGTGCCTACTTCAGACTATCATTGTTCATTGTATTTGGTATTTGTTTTCTTCACATCTGGATTTAAGAATTTCCTTAATGAGAAATTTGGAATTGATGTGCTTGGAATTGGCTGAGCCCAGGGCCAGTGGCGCCTGTTTCGAGCGAGGTGTAAACACACCAACGGTCACTCGCCGAGGAGAGCAACTCCAGTGCAGGTAAGCCCGTACTGGGGGGTTTTCGCGGCAAAAGGGACTGGAAAGTAGCTTTTTTTGGGGGGGACTTTTGAAACTTTTTGGAGACAGAAAGGCGGCTAGCCGGCTCCAAGGAGACTGGCAAGCCGGTGGGCGGGCAGCTGAGGAGGCGTGGGCTGTGGGCTGAGCCCAGGGCCGGTGGTGCCTGTTTCGAGCGAGGTGTAAACACACCAACGGTCACTCGCCGAGGAGAGCAACTCACACCCACCCCTCGGTAACGAGCTGGGAGGGCTTCCTAGTTAGCGTGGGCGGAAACAGCACCACCCACCGTTAATTCGGAGATAAGAACCCTGTGGGAGGGCAGCGACCAGGTCGCTGCCCACCGAGTTCAGGGTGATCAGACAGTACCTGTAAACCACTGGTTAATAGTACTTGTCAACCACCGGTAGCCTGAGCCATGGTCTCCACTCGCCTCAAAAGCACCACCAGCAAGAATGTGACGACCCAGACGGAGCAACCATGCAAACATGCAGCAGTCCAGGTCCCAGGCTGCAGGGAGTGCCTGAGCCTGTCAGTGCTGTTGGAGGGCCGCAGTGACAGTGCCTGTGTGCGCTGCGACCAGCTGGATGACCTGCTCAGCCTGGTGGCAGAACTCAAAGAAGAGGTCGAGAGATTAAGAAGTATTAGGGACTGTGAAAGGGAGATTGACTGGTGGAGTTCCACCTTGGCACCCATGAATCAACAGGAGCAAATAGAGACTCCAGGCAAGGCAGGTGATCCCTCACCCTCATGCTACCAGGCAGAAGGAGGGGACTTAAGAGATGAGGGAGACTGGAAACAGGTCCCTGCTCAGGGAGGCAAGAAAATTCTCTCCCAACCTCCCTCACCCTCCATGGTGCCTCTTCACAATAGATTTGGGGTCCTGGAACTTTTGAATGAAGACATGGAGGAAGAGAATGAGACAAACAATGAGGAAGATCAAGGACCACCAAGGCCAGGTCACTCTAGAAAAGGTATTAAAACCACCTCTGAAAGGAACCCCAGAAGAGTCATTGTAATGGGGGACTCCACTCTGAAGGGTGTCGAAGGCCCCATATGCAGACCAGACCCGCATCATAGGGAAGTCTGCTGCCTCCCTGGGGCCCGCATCAAGGACCTCACAAGAAGACTCCCCTCTCTAGTTAAACCCAAGGACTATTACCCTCTTCTGGTTTTTCAGGTAGGTAGTGATGACATTAGCAGGAGAAGTATTAAATTAATGAAGAGAGATTTCAGGACCTTGGGGAAACTGATCAAGGGGTCGGGGGCACAGGTGGTGTTCTCCTCCATCCCTCCAGTTGGGGGGATGGATGAGGATGAACACCGAAGAACACAACAGATGAACTCGTGGCTTCAAGACTGGTGTCACCGTCAGGGCTTTGGTTTTTTCGATCATGGGTTGGTATACAGGGCACCAGACCTCTGGGCCTTAGATGGGATACACTTGTCCCAGAAGGGGAAGAGGATCTTGGGGCAGGAGTTAGCTGGGCTCATTGACAGAGCTTTAAACTAAATTTGAAGGGGGAAGGGGGCAAAACACCAGCCCATCTGAAGTGCATGTATACCAATGCACGCAGCATGGGTAACAAACACGAGGAGCTTGAAGCCGTGATGAAACAGGAAAATTATGATGTTGTGGCTATCACAGAAACATGGTGGGATGCCTCCCATGACTGGAGTGCGCCAGTTGATGGCTACAAGCTCTTTAGAAGGGATAGACAAGGTAGGAGAGGCGGTGGGGTAGCAATGTATGTCAGGGACTGTTATGATTGCCTCGAATACAAATGCAGTGAAGACAGGATGGAATGTCTTTGTGTTAGAATCAGGGGGAAGGCCAACAGGGCAGATGTTGTAGTAGGAGTCTACTATAGGCCACCCACACAGGACAGAGAGGTGGATGAAATATTCTATAGGCACTTGGGTGTAATCTCACGGTCGATTGCCCTTGTTCTTGTGGGGGACTTCAACTTCCCAGACATCTGCTGGAAATACAACACAGCAGAGCGGGACCAGTCCCAAAGATTCCTGGAATGTGTAGGGGACAACTTCCTAACACAACTGGTAAGAGAACCAACCAGAGAAGGTGCCCTGCTAGATCTCCTCCTTGTGAACAGAGATGGACTGGTGGATGATGTGGCAGTTGGAGGACGACTAGGGCACAGCGATCATGAAATAATGGAGTTCTCTATTCTTAGGGAGGCCAGGAAAGGGCTAAGCAGGACTGACATCCTGGACTTCCAAAGAGCTGATTTTGTCTTGTTTAGGCACCTGCTTGAAAGGATCCCTTGGGATACGGTTCTGAAGGGTATAGGGGTCCAGGAAGGCTGGGCACTCCTTAAGAAGGAAGTGTTAATGGCTCAGGAGCAGGCAGTCCCCAGGTGCTCTAAGAGGAGCAGGCGGCAGAGAAGACCACCCTGGCTGAACAGGGAGCTTTGGCTACAACTCAAGGAGAAAAGGAGAGTTTACAGCCCTTGGAGGAAGGGGCTAGCCACTCACAGTTATTACAAAGATGCTGTGAGGCTATGCAGGGCGGAAATCAGGAGGTCCAAAGCCCAGCTGGAAATTAATCTAGCGTCAGCAATCAAAGATAACAAGAAATGTTTCTATAAGTATGTCAATAGCAAAAGAAAGACCAGGGAGAGTCTCCATCCCCTTCTAGATGCTGAAGGAAACTTGGTAATAAGTGATGAGGGGAAGGCTGAGGTCCTTAATGCCTTCTTTGCCTCAGTCTTTAATAACAAGACTAGTTGTGTTGAGGGAATCCAGCCCCCTCAGCCAGATGATAGAGACTGGGAGAGTGACCCCCCCGCAATCCAGGAGAGAGTCAGTGACCTGCTACACCACATAGACACACACAAGTCTATGGGACCAGATGGGATACACCCAAGGGTGCTGAAGGAGCTGGCTGTGGTGCTCACCAAGCCGCTTTCCATCATTTACCAGCAGTCCTGGCTGACCGGGGAGGTCCCGACAGATTGGAAACTGGCCAATGTGATGCCCATTTATAAGAAGGGTCGGAAGGATGATCCGGGAAATTACAGGCCTGTCAGCTTGACTTCGATACCCGGGAAGCTGATGGAGCATCTCATCCAGAGTACCATCTTACAACACATGCGGGACAACCAGGGGATCAGGCCCAGTCAGCATGGGTTTATGAAAGGCAGGTCCTGCTTGACAAACCTGATCTCCTTCTACGACAAAGTAACCTCCTTATTGGATGAGGGAAAGGCTGTGGATGTAGTTTACCTTGACTTTAGCAAGGCCTTTGACACCGTTTCCCACAACATTCTTCTGGTGAAACTGGCTGCTCGAGGCTTAGATGAGCGCACACTTTGCTGGGTAAGAAACTGGCTGGATGGCCGGGCCCAGAGAGTTGTGGTGAATGGAGTTAAATCCGGTTGGAGGCCGGTCACGAGTGGTGTCCCCCAGGGCTCGGTTTTGGGGCCACTCCTGTTCAACATCTTTATTGATGACCTAGACGAGGGGATCGAATGCACCCTCAGTAAGTTTGCAGATGACACCAAGCTGGGTGGGAGTGTTGATCTGCTTGAGGGTAGGGAGGCTCTGCAGAGAGACCTGGACAGGCTGGAGCGATGGGCCCAGGCCAACTGTATGAAGTTCAATAAGGCCAAACGCCGGGTGCTGCACTTGGGTCACAACAACCCCCAGCAGCGCTACAGGCTTGGGGAGGAGTGGCTGGAGAGCTGCCAGTCAGAGAGGGACCTGGGGGTGTTGATTGACAGCCGGCTGAACATGAGCCAGCAGTGTGCCCAGGTGGCCAAGAAGGCCAATGGCATCCTGGATTCTGTCAGAAATAGCGTGGCCAGCAGAGACAGGGAAGTGATCTTACCCCTGTACTCGGCACTGGTGAGGCCGCACCTCGATTACTGTGTTCAGTTTTGGGCCCCTCACTACAAAAAGGACATTGAATTACTCGAGCGTGTCCAGAGAAGGGCAACGAAGCTGGTGAAGGGTCTGGAGCACAGGTCATACGAGGAGCGGCTGAGGCAACTGGGGTTGTTTAGTCTGGAGAAGAGGAGGCTGAGGGGAGACCTCATCGCCCTCTACAACTACCTGAAAGGAGGTTGCAGAGAGCTGGGGATGAGTCTCTTTAACCAAGTAACAAGTGATAAGACAAGAGGGCATGGCCTCAAATTGCGCCAGGGAAGGTTTAGACTAGATGTCAGGAAGTATTTCTTTACAGAACGGGTTATTAGGCAGTGGAATGGATTGCCCAGGGAGGTGGTGGAATCCCCATCCCTGGAGGTGTTTAAGAGTAGGGTCGATATAGCGCTGGGTGATATGGTGTAGATGGGAACTGGCAGTGCTAGGTTAATGGTTGGACTAGATGATCTTCAAGGTCCTTTCCAACCTAGTTGATTCTGTGATTCTGTGATTCTGTGAATTTGAAACACCAGTCTCCTCACACGTATTCAGTAGCTATAACCAATGTGTTGGAAATGTAAAGTGGATATTTTTGTCAACCCAAATTCTGTAGTGAGTCAGAGTCTTGTAAAACATTATACTACTCTGTACATATTTTAATCTTGTCCTACCTCTCCCTCTTCCCAACTCTCCAAGTATTTTTTGAGTCTTTTCTAACTATCTTACTTAAGGGAGGTCTTGATAATACCCTAAAATCAGTAGGCTGGAGCTTGAATCAGTGAGATTTTTGTAGAAATGAAACTTATTTTCATTCACTGCTCTTGGAATTGCTAGTTTTCCAAACATCCATATAGATTAAGGACTTTTAGATCTGCTTAAGAAAACACTTTGCTTTTTTATTTCCACTAAGTATGTAAGGGGATAAGTAGGTTACCGTTTATGAGATTCATTAAAAACTTCAGTTTCAAAGACTCTTTTTTATTAGATATCTTAATCCAATTCCATTTGTTGGATTGGGAAGTGAAAATAAATTCTCTTGAGCACAAATAATAAAAGGAAAAAAATAAAATGGTATCCAGATGATTCAAGCTAATAATAAAGAAACAGTGAAATCAGTTTGAATAATTGATTTG
Organism: Strix uralensis; assembly: GCF_047716275.1. Lineage (NCBI taxonomy): Eukaryota > Metazoa > Chordata > Aves > Strigiformes > Strigidae > Strix > Strix uralensis. The sequence goes on along the minus strand of NC_134012.1, from coordinate 25,102,280 downwards.
TCTCAAGTAGTGTTACCAGAGGCCTGGAGTTTCATCTGCTATGCAGCTGCTGACAGAGAGATCTGAACTTGAAGGTTCTGTGTTGAAATTTCCAAAGAGAGCAATCAGTTAACTGCATTGCTTTTTTAAAATTTTCTTATTCATGTAGTAAGTAAATATGACAAATAATCACAATACTGTAAGGGTATTTCTGACCTTGCTTGAATATGAAGCATGTCAAATATCCTGAAAGTTGACCAAATTTGTTAAGAGCAAAATTGTTAGAATGAGTTGATGAACTTCTGTATTTTCCCTGATATTGCTATTTATTTGTTTATCATTCATTATTCAGTCTCTCAGATTCTCTATGAGAGACAACTACTCAGCCATTTTTCCTTTCATTTGAAAATGTTGTCAGGTCAGGTGTTCTTGGCAAAGCTCAAGTTGTTTTTGTAAAGGCTTAATAGAAGAAGGGAAAATGTTTCTACTCTTGCTGATTGCAAACTCACTTTACAAGGTCCAGAAGTTTTGGAATTTCATAAACTTTTTGATATGTTTGGACTGAGTGTTGAACAAGCCTGGTAGGAAAAAGATAAAAATGTATATTTAGATTTTTATCTAGTTTCCATCATGTTGATTCAACAGCTGTTGTGGGATATTTTTTATGTTTGCTTGAACATAACATTCCATGCAGAACTTGCTAGCTTTGAACCCTGGGGATAGTTTTATTTTCCCAGTCAAAAATAGGATACACTGCCAAGTGAAATGCCAGACTGAGCTGTCTTTGAGAGATGCACTAGTACAATATGCATTCATGGAGATTTAGATTCCTTCGGGACCTTAGCATGAACAAATCACTGAATCTCATAGTGAGACTTCCTTGTTACAGCTCAGTCACCAGATGGAACAAAAAGCTATTTTCCTAAATTTTTATGAAATGCAAATATTCAATCACACAGCCATTACTTTTAAGTTTTTTGAAGACTATGTGGGTCACCAGGCAGGACAATGTAAAGTATTTATGTGTGCACTAAGAGCTAGAAAACACAAAATGCCCTTCACTTTTTCAATAGCATTACTATAACATTTTTAAACTCAAGGAATTAGAGTCTTCTGGTATATTGAGCACTCTAAAGTTTGCACCCTTCAGACAATCCAATCTCAAAGTCACCAGAAACAAAAGGGAGTTGCAAGCAGCTTGTACTACTGTTGATATGAGATCTTTGGTTGATACCCAGATATCTGGGTACAGATAGCGTAACAGCAAAGTGTAACTTTCCAATTCAGTCTGACAGAGTGTATTACAAGGTCATAGCTATCACATCCTAGGACCATGGTAGTTACTAATTTAGCTACAGAAGAAAATCTTACCAATAAAAAAAAAATCAAAACATGATTCTTAAAGGGACCCAGTGTTATTGCAATTTGAAAAGACTTCAGAGTGTAATATTCTCAGGCCTTTTAAACATCTGTGGTTTAAGCATTAAAGATGTCATTGCTGCTGGGTACTGATATTCATTGAAATTAATGAGCCTGTAGATAGAGAATATACTGTACAATATGTTTAGGATTGCAGAAGTGAGTTTAAGTGAAATGACAAACCATTAGCAACTGCAGCAATAGAATTATTGTATGTTGTCCATTTTCTTGTTTTTTTGTAGTCATTCTTAGAGTTGATGCTCATAAGTCACATTTCAGCAGACAAAACAGAGAAATTTGGCATTCTTTACATGCTTGGTGTATTTGAGTGAATCTTTTCAGCAGCTGTACACAATTATGGTAGTATATATTTGGAAACGCGATATTCCAACATATTTGCAATAGGAAGGTGAATCTGGGAATTATTTTTATGTGCAAAAATTAGAGGGAAGTATTCCTCATTTTAAAATTTTTTTCATTAAGTGTTTTGTTTCTGAAATGCGCTAGTTTTTTTCAAAACATTCTATTATGGCAGAAAATGAAAAAGGATAAAATAACCTAAAATTAAGCCAAATACTTTATTTGAACTAAAAAAGTGGTCGTTTAGTTTTACCTGGTAATTTTATCTGGTTGTTCAATTTCACCTTTTAATCTCATCATTTATTTGACCAAATAGAGTTCAGGATTTCCTGTTACACATTTCCCAAAATACAACTTCTAGTCTGTAGAACTGGAGTATCTTATCATCAGGTGAGAAGGATATGGAAAAAAAACATAGTTGCTATAGAACCTGCATGACTAAATAAGTTTGTAAATATCTTTTCCACTACTATTAAACTTCAAATATTTGCACCAAAAGAAAGGTGAAGACCTTACCTTCAGTGCATTTGACTGCAAATGTTTTTTTCTTCTTCAGATTTTATCTGTTGTCTGCAAAGAGACGGAATTGAGTACATCCAGTTATTGTTAGGCAAAAAGTCACACAATTTTCATTCTTTTTCAACAGAGTACTATTATCATGGAACTGACTTCAAGCCTTTACTTATTTGCATCTTCAAAGACACTTAGAGCTGCAGAAGTTGTTAAATATGTCATTGAGTCAAGGTCTGTATGAACTTGTAACTGTTGTTAACCTCATTGTGAGTAAAATGTTCACAGTCTATGCAATGCTGAATTCATTCTTGAGATCTGCAATTAATTTATATCAAAGTTTTATTACTGTCGCTGCTCCCTTGTGCCAGGTTTGAGTTATAACTGAAATTCTTTTGGAGTATTTGTCAAAAATGTGCAAAGTACAACTATAAATCATATGGGACTGTTGAGCCTTAGAAGAATAAAAATCTCAAGAACTATTAAACACAAAATCAAATCTCCAAACCTATGTCAGCAGTAAAGAGTTCTGAAATGGAATGTAAATATCTGTTTTAGTTCATGAAGAGCTTTACTTTCCAATGGGAGGTTTTCTTATTTCTGTAATCAAGCCATTATTATTATTATGTATATAACTTTAAAGAATCAATACTATAGTTATTCCCTTCTTTTCTTAATTAGGTAAATGCCAGTGAAAAGAAACAAGAAAGGAGGGGATATAATTTCTTGCTCTTAATGGTGTTGTAAATTAAACATTTGTAAATTATTCAGAGAAACTCATGTCCTGTTCTAAGGCACCAAGACATAGAGGAAGAACATATTCCTTCCATCAAGGTGATGAGGAGGCAAGTAATTGTCTAGGTAAATAATTGTTTACCAAGAAAGGTCACCACCCAGCTGATTAAGTAGAATAGCTGTGTGTATATTAACGAGAGAATAAAATGTCTCACCTTGTTCTTCTCAGTGGATTTGTTCCTGCTCCATCTCTGGCTATAATTATGCTGAGGGTAAAAACTTCTCTTGGTTGTGTTTTCTGCTAAAGCTTTTCTTGTCTTTCATCATTCTCAGTATGAGCATAGTCAGAGGATGATTGAGTATTGACTTCCTGGTCTATTGAATGGGTAAGTACACTAATCACAATAGAGCACTTTCCTTAAAATTGTGTCACACAGAGCTAATACCGACTTCAGCCAGGTTGCACGATCAGCTGGCACAGACGGTAGATCTGTACCTACAGCACAGGTAAGACTCTCACTTGACTTGAAAAACAAACAAAAATACTTGTTTCAAATTATTATAGTCCCAAAGATTTAGCTCTCAAATTATTTAGTCTTTAGAAAACAATGTTGTAGTAAGTGATGAGATCATTTAAGACTACAAAATCATGTTTGATCTTAAAAATGTGTTGGTGATGGGTTATGGACATGTCTCTAGGAGACTTCTCACTGTGCCCAGACTTTTAGTTATTTTATGCTACCTTAAGCATGACTGGGGTTATCTGTGTAGTAGTTTGGGATGCAAAAGATCAGATGCACGGCATGTTGCCTCTTCTCTGCATGGCTGTGTGCCAGCACAGAGATTCTGGAAACAACCAAAGCATCTTCCCTAATATTCTTTAATTTTTCTCTCTCTGCCTGTGCAACAGGACCTGTCACTTGCAGCCAATACTCAAAAACATGCAAGTCAGCTGTGTTCTTTATTAGGGGTCATTTCATTATGCAGAGTGAGTCACTCTTGAACTGCACATTTTTTTTACCTTAATGATAAGGATACTTTCCCTACATTTAAACAATCATATTCAAAGATCTACTAATAAAAGTTAACCATCTTACATATATCCTATCTCTCTTTATGCTGTGACTGGTCTAAAGTCCTTTTTCCTAGCTTTAAAATGCTATTTTAAATCATTGTTTTAAATTACTGGATTTGCACGTACAGTGAGTAATGAAGATGGTTGTTTGTCACTCATATTCCTATAGAGTACCCATGCTTACAGGAACTGAATCTTATTGGGAGCACGTTGTCTCATGTGAAAATTCTTTGATATTTCCCTGTCTAAATTGTTAATATAAAATGATACACCTTTTTTTTTTTTTTTTTTTTTTTTTTTATCTCTACTCTTTTAGCTAGTAAGTTTTATGTAAAGAAGTATGGAGTGTTTAATGTGTATCAGCAATCCACTGAATTTATTACACTTCAGGGTTTCAACTACTTCCAATAGTCTGTAGATTAAATAATTCTTGAATTAATTAAACTTTTCAGACAAAGTCCTTGTCAGTGTGTTATGTTAGAACTCCTAACAACTGCAAACCTGTTCTCCAATCTTGTAGTATTTCCTGTCATTTCTTCATCAGGAATGATGACAAAAAGACAGCATCATCAGACTCTATGTGTCTTCTGCTTATCTGATTATTTATTTACTCATTCATATTATCATTTGATAAATCTGAAAACACAGGTTTTTGATGACAACTTGGCACTTACTGAAGAACATCTCTGAGGGATCAGGGGCAAACTGTAACTGGGAGCCTTATGCTGAGGCTTACTGAGGTGAGAGTATTACTGGTGAGTCCATAGGACTTGACTGTCACCAGCACTGTTAAACTAACTGGGCTGACTGGTGCAGATAAGGCTCATTTCATACACACCATCACAGTGCTTGTGCAGCAGCTGGAGGTGAACGGAGATCTCTGGGAGTCCTGCAGAGCCCAGGAGTGGTTTTTGGCAGAGCCTTCAGAAATTCATAAGCCAAGTCTGCTGGAAGTCAGAGAAATTTCCATTTTGGCTCAAATCCTAGCAGTTTATTGCCCTTCCTTACACAGAACAGTTGGGTTCCATGCATTTGGTGTTAAGACATTGAATGTCATATGATGTGTGAGCATCATATACCCTGGAGTTGTTCTTAACCCTGTGCAGGGCTGTAGTGCTGTGGGAAAGCATGGAAACATTTTCCTACGTGACTCTGTCAGTTCAGACTACGAGTGGCTTGAGATATCAACACGTGTGACACCATAACTAGCAACTTTTTTCACAGGAGCATATAGGTTTCAGTAGGAATACAGCACAACCTCTGTAGATGCCATTCCAGCTCTGCAGAGCACCAGAAGTATCACCATAACCAATAAATGAATGATACCCAGGAACTTTTAACGTAAGTTTTCTTATAAACACATAGTTTTGCTCATAGAAGAAACCTCTGGAAAAAGGCTGTAGATATAATTTTTTATTGAAATGTTTTTTATTAAACATTTTAACCACCTGAATATAATTTTTAAATGGTATTTCTATTAATATTTATTAAATTTTTTCATAAAAGCAAAAAGAAAAATTATAATTTGGGATTTTAAAAATATAAGCAGGGATATAAAATCTATTTCATATTCTGAACTGTAAAAGCAGAGTTACCTTCCTTTATTTATTTATTTATTTTAGATTAGAAGAAGAGTGGTGAATGATCTTCCTTAGCTTTCCTGACATCTACAATAATAATAATACAGCCTGAGTGATTTCATATCCAGACTCAGGAATAAATCCCTCCTCCTCCATCATACTCATAGATTCCTTTTCAATACAGCACTTGAAAATCTGCTGTCACACATGTAAGCTCTCCGTAAAGGAAGAAAACATTTTTTTTAATGTATTTTGTATAAATATCCAGATTAGTACTAATAAAACGGTTACAATTCAGGAAATTCTATATGTCTTTGTAGTTCCCATAGGCCCTGATTTTGTCAGAGACGGTCTGAGACACTGTGTTCCTATTTTTTTCACCAGATTTAGAGGGAATCTGTCTTTTAACACCGGCACAGACTCTGTCTGGTATTACATGATCAACTTTATTTTTTAAAAAGTAAGGGGTGTCTGATTTGTTCCTGTCACCATGTGTTGCTAGTGGTTGGGGAAATTAAAACTTTTGTGCTATAGTCTGTCTTTTAAAGAAATATATGACATTTTATCCCTAAGACATAACTGACCTGCTCAGAGGTTTTTGTCACTGTTCAGCAAAAATGCACAAATTAACTTAGTTTTAGTCTGAATGAGAACAGCTCCAAGTAAGTAAGAAGGTTTTCCAGCCTCACAGGCTTTTCAGAGGGTGACAGTTACCTCAAAACTTATGTATTTATAGGGGAAAAGCTGTTCTTGAGTAGGGACTTTGATATTTCATTGGCTAGTTAAAAAGCAAGCATTGTTTAAACACAAGATATTTAACTCTTTTTAAAGAGATAAACATATCTAAGACTAAACAGTCTAAGGCTGGTTTTGCTGTAATTACAGCAAAATGGAAGCATAAGGAGGTCAGAAACAAAACCTTATTTTCTGTTAGAGTATATACAATCTGTCAATTTCTGTATAAAAGCCAGTATTATTCTTATTATTGGTACTTTACGGAGTTGAATTACTGTATACAAAAAAAGAGGCAGCATACGTGTTGTTGCCAGGGAAGTGTTCTTGTGAGTCTGTACATCTATACTGAATCTGCACAGATGAACAGGAGAGCCGTAACTTGTAGGAGATTTCAGATAAAACGCTTCCTGGGAACAGCTTGCCTTGTTCTGTGCAATGAACTGATGGTCAGTGGGGGTGAACTGAACTCCAACTTGAAGCCCATCACAGCTTCTGCAAAAAGTGGGAAATAGAATTTTTAGGGATCGTGGATGTGCAGTCCAACCCAATGAATATGACAAGGTAAGAAAGAAGAGGAATAGGAGCTATAATCAGAAGCTTCAGCCTATATCCACATCTCAGGCCAAGTCGGGTTTCAAGCTCAGCATGGAAATGTGTGACAGGAGCAGCAAGTGGTGCACAGAAGCAGGGAGAGGAGGGAGAGAGTAAAAGGATGGGATGCATAGAGTTCTGCACTGCTAGCAACTAGTCCTCTGTTGGTATGTTCTCCACCTCATCCCCATTATCAACAAAAAAATAAGAGGCATATTTCTGTTTAGTTTCTTAGTGATACACCCCCTGCAAAGACATAGTCAGAATGCAAACCTTTTTTCTGATCGAATTATAGAGCTGGCCCAAAGCCTGATTATGTGCAGAACTTTTATAGGATTGGTCAGGATACAGGAGCTGCACAGGTGTTGGCCCAACAGAGCTGCACAGGATGGAGCAGGACACCAGCCCTGCCATTGAATTTTCAACATGAATAGTCAGGGTACTAACCCTGCCAAGCTTCCAGAGAAAATATAAATGGTAACACTGGAGTTTCCATGCTGGTGGCTTTTTGAGGCGCTCAGAAATAGCCAGCAAGAGATGTGAGCATGCCATGGACAAAAAGAAATAGGTTCCAGGGAGAGCTGCAGTCCGTGCTGGCTTTTTGGATCCACAAAACCCAGTGAAGCTCAATTATTAAGTCTGCTCAGTCGTACCCTGACTGGATTGTATCAGTCCAATATTAAGGTGACCTCTGTGCCTTTCATATTCTCTGGACTCAAAAAAGCAAGAATAATGACATTCTGGAACACACCACCCAGGATATACTTCTGGCACCTGAGTTTTAGCCCAGTAGTTTGGTCAGTGTGAGCCATTTGGGTGAGGGGAGGGACAGAGGTTTGTCTGACCTACCGATAGCCACACTGTGGTCCAAAAAAACCAGGGTGACGGGTCCTGTGCTCCACAGCTTGATGACAGAGAGTAAATGCTCCAGATGCCACGAGCACTGGCCGAAAGGCTGTTGAAAGCTGATCGCTCAGCAGCCCTGTAGGGCAGTCAGCTTTCATCTGCAAAACGTTGGGGACAGCACTGTCACAGCCCAGTGCCTCAAAGCCAGTGGAACCAGCTTTGCAAGGACACACGATATTCTACTGTGCTGCACAGCCAGCATGATTCTTTCCTAGCTAATTTAAAATTAATCTTAATACTGCTCTCAACATTCTCCTGAGGGGGAAAAAAAAAAGTTGGTAGGTAGAGAGATTCATGTTTAATTGCTTTGCAATTATATTTTCCAAGGAGATATATTAATCTATATTATAAAATTTCTTGTTCTTGCTGCTGTATTTAAGGGTCTGTCACAGTTTCCATTACGAAACCATAATTTTAGGGATTTATAACTTTTTCTAAACCATGACAATTTGCTTCAGACTGCGATTTGGCATAGCAAGGTCCCCAGCTAAGAAGAAATTTATTGAGAAAAACTTAAAAATATCCAATTTCCCTGCTTTTGATTTATTTTTCCAAAATGGAAAAAATAATACACTTGTATATGTGTGTGTACATATCTATATATTTGCTGGTGCATTTTTGCAATTCATGAATTCAAATAATGGTAGTATATTAATCCATAATGGAGTCCAAATGACCTTTCTAACTGAGATTTATTAATTCTGTTATTTCTGAGAATAATAGAAATTTACAAATGCAAATATCTTATGATTTTCATACAGCTATTGTCAGCTTTTGTTCCTACTAAAGATCCAGAAAGAAAATGGATGTTCTCTCACAAGCTTGTCATACTAAAGGTACTGCAGATCTGTACTTATCTGGACATGTAATCACATAATATTTCTTCTAAAATTTCTTTGTATGGGTTTTAGTCAATAGCATGTTGAAGATGAGGTGCATTTTCTCTGTGTCTCTTACAGAGAAGTAGTTTCTTTTTGTCACTCTTCTCTTAGCTAGAATTCACTAGTTCCCCTGAACAAGTGGCAGAGGTTGTAAGACCAACACCCTTAAATTAAACCTTGTTGCCAAAGGCTAAAATTGTTATTTGCTCTGAGATGCTGTTACATTTTGGTTTTGTGCACTCCTTCATGCTAATTAAAAAGGACTCTCTTTGAAGATCACTAGCAGACTCTCCACTTTCTTAAAAATATTTGTTTCCAATTAAAATGATGCTGATGATTCTTTTTATTCCCTTTCCAACTTACTATTTTGAATCTCACTACTTGCTTTATGAAATGTCTAGAAAAAAATTAGGTCTGAAGCTTGATTTGAGGTTATTGCCAATTAAAATAGAACCCATATAATTAACTTGCTTAGTAAAATAAATTGTGCTTGGGGCTTTCACAGCAACATCTATGACATACTTGCACAAGTACTGATGCTATTAACTACCAATATTTTATCTATGAAGAATAATTGACATAAACCCACAGAATACGTGAAACATCTGGTCTTTATATGCTATTGATAAGATGCATCTGGTCTTTATATGCTATTGATAAAATCTCAGGTTTTGTTTCATGAATGGCAGTGAATACAAAGCTCATGGATATAACCCAAACCACATACGCTTTGCACATATGACATCTCTGCTTGAAATTGTACTGACTCAGCTTTGACAATACTGAAAGACACAAGCTCTCACTCTTGCAGTTCTGGAATCAAATACCACCTTAAAACTGACATGAAGCCTTGAAAGAGAATCTTAGAGGAATTGCTACATCACAGAATTGTTATCTCAACTGGTAGCTCACTTTGATAGGAAAAGTTGTATTTTCCTGAACATTTTGAGCTGATGCATTTGTCGCCTCTGTTGAAGACTTAGTGTCATTACTTATTCTGAGAGCAAGCTGGTGAAGTGGTTGTAGAGGGAAAGGATCTTGATTTAAGCATCATCAGCATTAGCTTTGCAGAGAAGCAGAAAATATATATATATGCACAGAATTACTAGTGTGAACTGTGAGGAAGGAAAAAGCTAATATTCAGTTTAGCACTTTTTTATTTATTTAAGATTTGCATTAAAAATAAAACTCAGCACATTACTCTTTCTTCCATAATTCACTACAGCATGAGCTAACATTCATCAGTACTCTTGAATTGCCAAGAAGATGGCTAATCATCCATTTCTTTCTGCTTTCCAGCAGTGATGCAAGATGGTACACAACTGGAAATAAACTCTTAAAAATTGCAAACTATTCTCTGATTAGTTGGAATTAATGTGAAATGGGAGCTTAAGAGCCGGTAAACAGATTGCAGTGCAAAATGTTTTCAGAGGGAACCTGGTGTCTGATGGGAAAAAAAGACGTGATAAATGATGAACCTTGGATTACCTTGCAGGAAGATCCTCCAACCTCTGAGCCACCTCTGGGAAGTGTCTGTTTTTTTTCACTCATCCCTCAGGGTGTTTGCAGAGACCTTCAGGTGTCAGTTCCCAAACTGTGTGTCAGACCTGGAGGACCAACTTCATTCTGAGGACAGACCCTTAGGGATCCTGACTTAGTGGTGAGAGCATCCCTGTATCTGGATGGCTTTCTGCAGCAGTGGAGAAGCAGTCCAGGGCCTGGCACAGAAGAAGAAACAGTACTTCAGGGTTTAGGGAACCGCAACAGTCAGACTAACCATGCTAGCGCATGGTTTTCCACCAGAGGCCAAACTAAACCACTGCATTAAGCACACACCTTTTCACCCCTTGGTCTACGACCAACTTCACCATCACGTTTTGCTGTTCCCTTTCGGTCAGTTTCTGTGAGACATCTGTGTGACAGTAATGGACCCTGGTTCAGCCCACAGGCCATCGGAGGCCATGGGAGATGCTGTTGACATTGAAGCAGGTGATGACTTCCTGCTTCGGCACGTGTGGCCTAACAGAGCTTGCAGTCACTGGTGCTCACCCACTTCTTGTTAAAGCAAAATTTTTGTGCAAGTAGAAGAAACAGAAGGATTTCTTGTTAACTGCTGTATTTGCTGTCCTGTTGCAGTTGTTGAAAGCTATGAGTTAGTTGGCAACAGAAAATCTGGATATAACCATAACGATTTTTTTTAATAATAAGTAGATGGAAGAGTAATGATGAAAGAGTATAAAATACTTCGTGAAAACACACCTTCTAAACAAACATTTCTCAGCTGCTTTCAGTTTCTTTTGTTAACGAGGCTTTTGTCTGGAATTAAGTGCTCCCTTGAGCTGAGTTGGCCCTAGAAAAGCTGCTATTTGGACAGGCCAACATGTGAGATTAAAGAAATATATTCTTGCCTTGCACTACAGTTCCTGGGGAAAAACATTGCAAGTAAATCAACAGGAGTGAGACAAACATTCAGGAAAATATACCCTAGAGCATTAAGCTTCTAACATTGTGGGTGTTTTTCCTAACAATCTTGTGTTGCACATCTGAAATGATCACCCTAAATTCTGCAGAACATTTTTGTTTTTCTCTTATTGGCAGCATGCATGCTTATGACTTGACAGTGTGTTTGACATAGGTGAGTTCATACACCTCAGGTCACGGGCATTATAAGAGAGATCAATGTATTTTACAGTTGAGGAGCTTGACTGGTCCTTGGATCAGCTGCGTGATCCATGGATGTCAGTGGCATTGGCTCATGATGCTGGTGGCATCTCCTCTGCCTTCGTGTCTCAGAGCATGGGACAAGCTGCAGCGTGGGGAGTGAGGATCTGAGACCCTGGTGCACCAGCTGCTCCTCACAGATGCCTTGTACTTGCTCTGACTCCACACAGGTTGGCAGGTAGCTTGGCCTGGGAGGAGAAAAGGATGAGCTCATTCAGGTTTGCCAGGAGCTGTCATCTGGCACAGCCAGAGCAGAGCTGGCATGAGACACACGTGTGTCCTACCATGCCTGGTGGTTCAATGTTTCTGCTCCACCTCCAGCCCTAACACATCATTACAAACCAGAGCCCTTCCTTTTCCCAGCTCTCTTTTCTCCCTAAGCGGGCTGTTTGGTTGGGACTCAGTCAACCCTCCTAGGGACACACAGGACATCTCACTCCAAACCACTAATCACTGCTGATATTATTTCCCTTTTTTAGGGAACAAAGTGAAAAGGATAAGTGAGAGCTGTTCTCCCTAATGAAGAAAATCCTCTGATTTCTTCTTTTTTGTTTTCTTTCATTCAACTACTTTTTTTTTCTTTCTTTCTCCTATGTTCTTCTTCGGCCAATTAATAGAAGAAAAGATAAATAACATTTGGAGTGGCTTCCTTTTGCAATTCCTCCTTTTTTTTTTTCTGTCTGAGAAAGAAAACAGAAAAGAAAAACATTTACTTCCCAGACAAATCTTCCTTGCTTATTCTTTTGCAGTTAATAAAAAATAATCAAGAGAGTACAAAATACAATACATACAGAAATAAAAATAATTATGGGTGAATATATTTACATTAAAATATATATACAAAATATAATTTTATTTATGCAGGTGTAAGGCACACTACCTATGCTCATAATGATACCAAACATCGTGGGTTTTTTTATTGACTGTGCCTATTAATTTTATACTATGCCTCTGTGTGTGTGTCCATATATAGGGATAGATCTGTACAGTCCTCAGTAACACATAGGTATCTAGAGAGATACAGACATGCATTTATCTTTGGTTTTATCATATCTTATTTTTTTTCAAAATGATACATTTAATTACTATTTATGGAGCAGAGTTCTTGTTTCAATTTTCTTATCATTTTAAGTGTCTCTTCTGCTTTCAGTTTGTCTCCTGTGCAATATAAAACTAATCTCCATAGGATACACTCCTTAAAACAGATGAATTTACCACAAAAGGAACAAAGCTATTTAATAAATTAATCATAAAAATATAGTTCATAGTCAGATGTTATTAGACAATATGTTTGATTTGGGACTCTTTTTCAATGAGATTGGCAGATTTTTTCATTAAATATTTAAAATCTTCTAAAAGAAGTAAAAGATCAAGGTCAGATTTAAAACTGTTTCATTCAAAATGCAAATGCTATTTGACCTTTCTGTGCACTTGGTTTGTATTAGCATAATTTTACTGTTTCGGCTTTATTATATTTGTCTCAGGATGAAGGTGCTGAAAGCTTGGACAATTCAACTGGTGGATTATCTTTCATTTTCTTCCCCTTCTCCACTGTTTTTTCTTAATAAGTTTTAAATTAAAAGACATATATTAAGGGATTATCCAAATGCATGTTAAGGAAATTAATATTACATATGTCGTACATTGAAATGAGAACTGTAGGAATTGTTTCACTTCATAAACTGTGATGACTTGCACTAAAAACTTTGGACTTAGCCACCAACTGCTAGTTACATTTGTGTTACACATTCAAGACTGCCAAAAATTACCTACAGGGAGCTTTCTAAAATTATTAGAAGTATCTGTAACATTACTCAAAAATTATGATCACTACTGTATTATTGATTACAATCTACAGCTTTAAAAGTCTATACAGACCAATGTCTTTCCAAGATATCTTTTGTTTTCTACTTTGTATTACCCATTCATGTATTCTAAATATTGACACCTGATTACAACTCTCCTTGCTGTTTCTTTAAATGATGACATAGCACCTTTAGAAGCTTTGTTTTAAGACAGGGCAGAGAGGTGTGATCACCTAAATTCCAAGTCAGTGCAGTTAGGGATGGCAGCATTAGACTGGGGTGTCAGGAGGATACAACTGCTCTGCTCAGTGTCTCTTTCCATCAGTTTCTGTTGATCTGTAGACAACTGATGGTAAAGACAATATCAGAAATATGCACAAATATTAACGCTTTCACAACCTGTTTTAACATGCTGTGTTTACTAGGATATTTGGGCCTTTTTCTTTGGTGTTTTCTATCTGCCCTCCAGATCACCATGAACATTTCTGTAGCATGATTTTGCCCATTCTTTCTTTTCTTTCAGCTCTTCACACTGTTGTTACTCTTCAGTCTGCTTGTCCTTTCATTTTTAATTCTCACTTGTTGCAGAAGGTCTTAATGCTTTTTCAGGCCTCTTTTGGGTAAAATGGAAAATGTTGGGGTGTACCATCATCCTGTTTGTTGAAGGGTTTGCATGGACAACAATAGGAGCACTTTCTGAAAGCCTAAAAAAAAAAAAATACTTTTTGTTTATTATGCAGAGGAGAAGGCCAGCTACGTAATTGTTTGTGAAACAGTGTGGTAGTGATTTCCTATATGCTGGGGTTTTCTCCTCCTCAAGAAAGCCCAACCTTTGTGGCATTTTGATAGTGTCATGACTCTACATTGCAAAAGAATTTTTTTCAAGTCATTGACAGGTTTTAGTTTGCATACTATAAAAAAATATTGGTTTATCTGAAATCACTAAGAGCACGGGAGAGGGTACAGATTTGCAGGGCTGCTGAATGACAACCACTCAGACTGGTAGCCCAAGTGTGCTCCAAGAAATTATAGTTTCCTGGAGAAGCAGAGAACAAGATTCTCACTGATGTGTCATCTCACTTGGCCTGCATGAGAAGAGGTTCAAAGGATGATTAGCTACTGGCAATTGCTGGAAACTCACAGGAAGTTTACAGAATGCTTCTTCAAATTTCCTATCTCACAAAAAGCCCTTTCATACCTGCACAACTGCCAAATAATATGACATAATTATACACACTGAAAGCTTGTAAAGTATGGTGTCAAAAAGCATGGTTTACAGTAACCACCTAGTAGGAGATGGTGGGGCTGATCTCCTTGATTTTTAGGCCTCCTCTTTTTATGTGAAAGACTTGAGTATAAATATGGAATCCAGCTGTAATCATTCTGTATTATACTAGCAAGATAAAATTGTGAGTCTTTGTTTTCAACTTGGTCTTATTTTGAAGCAGATTTTTTAAACTAAAACCAAAATTTAAACCAGGACTAACAATATTTTTAAATACCTGCAAGACAATGTGAAGCATATTTTTTCATTCTTTCCTATTTTTGCATGTGTGTGAGCAAAACTCCTGTTTCTTCTCAGCTGGCTTTTCTTTTCAATAAGTTTTTAATATTTAAATATTGTCCCATCCATCAAAATGAAAGATGACTAACCAATCATCAAAATGCAATACTAAGATGATCAATTTCCAACAACAAAGTTTGAGGTGTTTATGTACCAAAACAGTCTTCCTATGTGTACCAGTTTATAACTGGCTATTGCTACACTATTATTCCACAAAAGCCTTTGATGAGTTGATATTCAGGATGTTGAAGCTCATGTCTAATGTTGTACTGTTACTGAACTGTTACTCAAGCCAAACTGATTAAAACCATCGTGAGGTTATATATATATATATTTGTGACATATTGATATATTCAAATATTTACAATAAAATTTAGGTGTCTCCTTGCTGAGGAGAATGCCATGTAATCTTTAGATCCTTTTGTATAACAAAACCTGGAGAATTATTTTCTAAACTCCATGCAGGAATTAATTCTCAGTCAATTCAGAGCAATATGTTCTGAATGAAATCACTGACATATATTGTGTACATGGGCCACAAAGCACTTTTCAGCTCCAAAAAGAAAGTTTAGGGGCTCTTTCTTTCTTTCTTTCTTTCTTTCTTTCTTTCTTTCTTTCTTTCTTTCTTTCTTTCTTTCTTTCTTTCTTTCTTTCTTTCTTTCTTTCTTTCTTTCTTTCTTTCTTTCTTTCTTTCTTTCTTTCTTTCTTTCTTTCTTTCTTTCTTTCTTTCTTTCTTTCTTTCTTTCTTTCTTTCTTTCTTTCTTTCTTTCTTTCTTTCTTTCTTTCTTTCTTTCTTTCTTTCTTTCTTTCTTTCTTTCTTTCTTTCTTTCTTTCTTTCTTTCTTTCTTTCTTTCTTTCTTTCTTTCTTTCTTTCTTTCTTTCTTTCTTTCTTTCTTTCTTTCTTTCTTTCTTTCTTTCTTTTCCTTTTTTTAACCAAATGAGAATATAACCAGTCTTGCTAGCTATTCGGCTTTTTTAGTTTCTTTTACTGAGCTGTATTACACAGACAGCATTGTTTCCATATGCTGTTAAATTTCAGGTAAGAATGACAGGTAGTGGTGGATAAAGTGTAAGTTCCCTGGCAGAATGCTTAACATCTGTTAAAATAAAATCAACAACATTCCAATATGCATATATACATTTATCAACTATGAGATTTGGAAATTGGCTTTGCTCAAGCTGGTGAGGCCACATTTGGAAGACTGACTGCAGTTCTTCACACCCAACTCTGGAATGGCTCATACAACAAAGACGAGAATAAAACATATGGCAATGAGAGAGATACAGGGACCAGAAGATAATAGAAGTTTGCAAAAACCAGAGAAAGTACGATGACTTGATGTGTCCTGAGAAAGTAGGAAATGCAGCAGAATCTCAATGAGACAAGTGTATGCAGAAGCCTGAGTAGCTATAAAGCTCGAATAAGCAAGTGCTAAATAAAGAAGCAGTTAGGCAGCATTTCCTAAGTGAAATGACAGTGAGTATGTAATCAGAGATTAATCTGTTAAGATTAACAGTAGAAATGCCATTTAGAAAGTTCGACAGTTAGTAGAAGGACTAGACAATAATAAAGAAATAGACCAAAAGAAGGTAAACTCAAAGAGTTTGTTGTATTTTCCCCTCATCCATTAAAATTCCCTTCCTTCTATAGACAATCCATACTCAAAAATATATTTTAAAACATTTGGTTGCTAACTGAGATGTACATTGAGAAAAGAATAAGTTATTTAACTGTTGAGAACTGATGTGTTTTGATTTCAAACAGAAATTCTCCCTGAACTCTGAAAAACTGCTGCACCAGTATTTCCTTTAGGTTATTATTCATATTCTTTTGACTTCTCTCTATATTTTTTCTTGAGTAAATCTGTTGCTTCTTGGCTTCCTTACAGTTTAGATGCCTGTGCAAAGCTGCGCGCAGAGTAAGTGGTGAGCTACTAGCTCCCTGGTATCTTTTTAATGGTTGTATAAATGCATTGTGCGATCTCTGAAAACCTTCACTAGCTTTAAGAAGACTAAACAGCAGAAAATAAAGTGTTATTTCCAGGCATGGATCAAGCATGGCAAGTCATGGTCTTGTGGCAATTAATACCCACGGGAAGTTATTGATGTTCATGTTTTTTCCAGGGATTCAGGTCACACTGTGGAAGTGCTGTGGCCCCAGCATTAGGCATTTTGATCTCCTCTTCCCAGTGTTTCTGAGACCGCTGCCATCGGTGCTCTGTTTGTTTCTCAGAATTCTGGTAACTCTTTCTCAGTAAGTCTGGAGCAGGGCTCATGTGCCAACAGTTCATCACCCCAAAAGATCCAGCATGTTTCTGAGATTTTGTGAGTGGTCAGCCCTGAACAGGCCGCTGCTCCTGAGCTGACAGCACAGGCAGGAGCAGCAGGGCTGGGGCCGGAGGAAGCAGCTGCATTTGTTGCAGACCACGCTGCCCGCTGTGGATGACACCTCAGGTGAGATGCTGTGTACTTACACATATTTTTGCTCTGTCTAGCAGTCTCTCTGCCCATCTCACCAGGTCTTCCTCTCTTCCTTCTACTGCATCTAGGTCTTGGCGTGAGTGAATCCCCACCGGCACTGTAGCCACTGCCACTGCAGCATCCAGCACAGGAGAGCGTAAGACAGGTGAGACAATGCTGCAAAGGCAACTGGAGAGCCACCAAGTGAACTAAATGCTCCAGAATTCATCTTCAGAAGCCTTTAATAGTCCTATCTTCTGTTATGGCAACAACATCCAGCTGTTTCACAGTGGTCGCAGATTGATGTCGTTAAGTACATTAGGTGACAAACATAAAGGCCTTTTCCTCCAGCACTGCTTCTCAGCAATGAGAATGTACAATGCTGAGCAATGTACTTCCTTAAGTATACATTACCACATACACTTACTCACACTATGTGTAAGTAATGTACTCATGTAAGTAACGTACACCCCTGAGTGTACATTATTGTGCGCCACAGCATGTCGCCTGGATGGACAAAGTCTGCTGTGGAGTCAGGACCATGAACAAACATCTGGCTGGATGGATGGTAGACAGTTCAGATCCATACACACTATAGACAGTTGATAATGGGACCCACACCATTGCCTAGGAGTCAGCCTTGGGATACTTACTGCTTTGTGCCTGCAGCAGCAGTTCCAATGGAAATGGCTGCCAAAAAGGCAATTCACTTCTGAAAACACCCTCTTTAAGATGAGAGTAATTTGTCTGAAAGGCAGAATCAATAAAGACTTTTTCCATAATCTTCTGAATAAAAGCAGGTATCTAACAGGGGTCTTCTTGTGGGTGGTTTCTGCTTTTTATCCAAATTCTGATGCCAATTATCCCTCTTTTTTCCTTACACTGGTGTCTGCACAGCCATGTTTTGATCTCCTTATTTGTAAAAAGAATGACTTCAAGTCTGGTAACTTAAACATGTCATGTGAATGCCCAGGGAGATACAGTTTAAATTGTCCCCTGGGTTTGCAGGAACAGAGAAGTATTTATCATGTCTGCTTGTAGCCTGATAAAAAAATTAAACTTCACTATCATTTGGGGTATAATTTTAGTTTAGGATAGTTATCACAAACAGCTCTCTGGTCTTAAAGCATTCTCCCCCTCCAAAAAAAAATAAAATCTACATGGGGCCAAAATACAGCCTGAGGTGAGACACTCATTTCTGCATTACGAGCTTGCATGAGGTGAGGCTCAGCCCTATTTTAGAAGATATAGACAGTCAAAACTAGTGAGGTGCAGAGACTGCTGCAGTCTCAAAAACGGAGCAGAAACCCAGCCGCTCCTTGGTACTGCCATTGCCAAAGACAGGAGTTTTCCTTCTCCTTGCAAAAGAGAGAGACTGTGGTTGACTGTTCTGTGCATGGACTTTCACAATTTGGTGGTTGCTGCTCCAGTCTCTCTTGCCACAAAACCTTTGAATGACCACATATAGTCCTCTTCCTCCCTCTCTGCTCACAACCAATTTTCTCTCTCAGGCAAAATGCTATTGAATTATCAACAAGGATTAAAGAAGAAATTCTTCCCTATGAGGGTGGTGAGACACTGGCACAGGTTGCTCAGAGAGGTTGTGGATGTCCCCTCCCTGAAAGTGTTCAAGGCCAGGTTGGACGGGGTTTTGGCCCACCTGGTCTAGTGGAAAGTGCCCCTGCCCGTGGCAGGGGGGTTGGGACTGGGTGATCTTTAAGGTCCCTTCCAACCCAAACCATTCTATGATTCTGTGACACTGTGGATTGTTATACTTCTTCCACCACAGAGCACCACAAGCCCTTTTCTCCATTATAACAGTGTTTCTCCTGAGCAATTCCAGCAGAGTTACACCAGACTAGATGCGAGGTAATGGAGTAGAGAGTCAGACCAGAAATTGTCATTACAGGACACAGACAGATGCATTACCAGACAAGTGTATCTCATAGCTTCTGGGAGAAGGAATGGCATGAAAGTATTACACAAGCAGTGATGAGATAAGAAAGATTCGCCCGAAACTTGTATATGTTCTTCAACAATATGGACTAGGATCTCAGTTCAGATAGGCCAGGAAGGAGCTTTCCATGAGCTGTGACATAAGCGATGGTGGTCATCCTGGCTCAATCATAGGTTCCTCTTTTGTCTTGAGAATATGTCAGTTATCGGAGTTAAGTTAGAAAAACCCTTGGAGCTTTCCCCCTATTCCTCACTGTACTTTATATTGTGCTCAGTAAGACAGCTGAAAATGAGATGCAAATGGAGGCATTATGTAAACTGCATGATAATTATTTTTCCTAGGATGGCAGACCTAATCATTATCTCCTTTGCTCCAGTCCTGTTAGGTTTTGGTTATTGTTTGTGTGGCTTGGAGGTCCAGCAAGCAAGCTGCTTTGAGGGAGAAATGAATAAAAAATGCTTTATTAGACATATCAACATTACCAGCATTGGAGAATAAGAAAAATGCCAGACTCAGTAGGCTGATTTTAAAACTGATAATGAAACCTGGTAATTTTGAAAAAATCCGAAATTTTGAAATATTTAATCAGCTATAATTTGACGGACTTTTCTCCTCTATGCTAAAATTATCTGTATGCAGCATAACATAGAAAGACGTGCACAACTTAGATCCCATGTTAGGTTTCTGGGGCTGAATCTAAGCAGTACAGCATGGAGATATTCTGTGGGGATTCGGAAGGATTTCCTGTGAGGAAATCGGCATGTGAGCAATCCTGCATATGAGCAAGACTGGCAAAGCCCCAGCTTCGACGAGGATGTGATGAGGAGACGACCCTGAAAGAATGAGGAAGAACCCAGGAAGATAAACAATTCAGGGTGTGGGTCTGGGCACAGAAAGAAGTTTGTACAATGTCGATGTGGCAGTTCTCATCCAATCAGAAGAGAGCTTAAGGAGCATGTGCAAAGCTAACTGTCCAATCAGAAAGAATTATACCATGTGATTGTATCATGTGATTTTCACCTGCATTATAAAAGGCTTGCTCCACCATAATAAAATTGGCATTGCATAATCACAGCGTGATCGTCCGCATGTCCATTTCTCCCGCAATATTCCATGCCTCATTTGATTCAGAAACTATATTTTTTAATGTGGAGAACACAGGTCTAGGAACTGGGTCAGCCATTCCTGAGTGTGCCACCTATACAGTTCATAAAACAAGGTGGCAATCTTTTTCTCCGTCACTTTTATTAAGATAAATTTTGGTACTTTTTAGCTAAATGCCTCAAATATGAGTAAAACATTTTTCTTAGCAGTGCCTCTGGCTTTTCTACAGGAAACTTATGAAAATCAAGAAAAATTAGCTCAAAATATGGTACGTCCCAAAACAAGCTGACCTCTGCCCCTGGTCCTGCTGCTGCTTCCCAGGAATGATTGGGAATGGGTGTGCGAACAGAAGTCGGGTCCAAGCGACTATGCAGCTGCCTGCAGTTCAGAGATGTGAATCCAGCTCTCACCAGCACAGACCTCAAGTGCCGTCTGTCTGCTTGGGGCAGGTGTACTTGAATGGTGGTCAAAATGTGGAATTGCAGTAGCGAGGCAGATCTGTTTCGTGACAGAAGAAGAGATGTATCTGGCAGATCACATTTTAATGGGTAATTTGGGCGTTGAAGTGACAAGACGGCAGAGGAGTGTCAAGGCAAAGGCTCCCAGGGGTCCTGTGGTTGCTTTTAAGAAAGTTTACTGTGGACTACAAGTCTAAAAATCACATGTTTAAAGCCAAGCCAGGTGCCCTAGAGACTCTCCAGTCTGCTCTGGTTTTGCTCAGTGTAGTTCTGAATTGCTTTCATGATGCAGGTAGAGAAAACATAGAGGGAAATGAGGAGCCTAAACCACTTTTGGATGTGAACTTAGTTGTAAGTGTCAAGAAACTGAGTAGCTTAAAGGTTACAAAATGAGAAAAATATACACATACAACGTGCTGTGAGAAACCATTAAAAGCATCAGGATACAGGCAACATTTTCCGGGGGAAAGGGCAATTCTGTGAAGATCAAACATTTATTCCCCTTCTCCATGTCCATCATTATGTATTCTGTAATGCAGGCTGAAATAAAAGTATATGGTGAGGAGTATGCCGCATACTGGAGCCCTCTGTTGACCAAAGTTTGTATTTCATTAAGCAGCAACGGGAAAGGCCATTAAGCAGGCTGGATGAACACTGGCTGGCCCGCTAAAGTTCTTGTTGATACAGACCTTCATTTGACTTTCAGACTAACTTTTGGTGTTGTTGTTTGTTTGGGGAATGGGGCTTTTTTAAAAATTAAAATGACCTATGAATATGTACCAGCGTTCAAACCCCTTTCCCCTTAATCTGTAATTCTGTAATCTTCTGAGAAAAGAATCAAGTTTAAGTGCAGCTTGAGGCAGCACATACTGATGTTAAAGCAGAAATTTTTTGCTTTGGGTGAGGCTGGCTGTGCTTCAAAAGCATTTTGCCCTGCTTGCCAGACACTGGGTCTGGCACGGTTCCTTTCTCACCAGCTTTCTGCCACTCTGGGGCTGAGCTGGCTGCAGGTTCCCTCCCCGTCTTTACTGGTTTCATAAAAAAAGAAGACTGCACTGAGTTTTTTTACCTGAGGAATTGCATGTTGCAGATTGGGACTCTGCAAGGAGGTGGGTGATGCAGCAAGCACATCTCTGCTTCTCCCAGTTAACTCTCTTGATTACTCATCCTCTCTACTATCCCATGGTCTGGGATGCCTCCGGCATGGTGGGTCTCTTAAGGGGTGGAGAGAATAAAGACCCCACTATCTCTAAAACCAACAGAACTGGAAGAGGTCACTGGAAAAGTGCTAAGGAAAAGGTAACAGATGTGGACCTCGCTGTTGAAATCTCGGGTGCGGTGACCTCTGTGCTGACTCTTCTCACTGACAGCCTGACGTAGCCAGCGAGGTGACTCCAGAGGGACCTCTCTGCCTGAGGGCTTCAGAGCCCAGCTGGGAGATAAACAAGGATCAGGAGCATGTTTTTTACACCACAGAACATGCTGTTTCTCAAGTATATCAGTTCTGCTTTACACCTTTTGTACAATTATTGTGGATGAAAAGAGTTATCTTTTACATGATCCAGCTAGGAGAGCTGATCTCTCTGAGACAAGAGGCTGGAACTAGGAGAAATTTGGTCTTATGCAGCAGCATCAGGTGTCTTTTTTGCCATTTTTTGTGTCCGAGACCTGAGGTTGGTGAAACACATATTTAGCCAGTTCTGAGGCCATCTGGTCCAAGAGAATAGGAAAAGGCAGCTGATAATTACAGATATTTTGTCCCACATGATCTATCCTACTCCTCTTCTTTGCAGGAAAAGAGAATAAATTAGTACTAATGTTTTTCTTGAGCCAGACACATTAAAACAGGCTTTGACATTTTGTACCTGTTTATTACATTATATTTTCTGATACAGTGTGGTTAAAATAAGAATAATATTATGGAAAGTAATCACTCCTCCCTAGCAGCCCTGGATTTTGACTTGCGACATTAAAACAACAATCAGCCCTTTCTTGCATCCTAAAATGAGTGATAATTACATATTATTTTTCACAATAATCTGCTGTTTAGAAAGCCTGCAGTGTGAGCTGACTCTACGTATAGATGAGACAGAGTCAGAGGATAATTCATCTGCAGTTACTATTTAAAATTATCATAAATCAGTTAAGAGCACAGCCAAACCACCTAAATATTCTTTCTGTTTTCTTAATAGTGTTTAATTTAATTAGCAATCATACCCAGGATTATTTTGTTTTCTGGGGTTTTGTGAGCCTCCAATTTTTAAGCCAATTTTAAGCCAATTGTTAAGAGGCTCTCATTTAGTAAGTGTATTTGCATGCAAAATATTGTTACCGCAGCAACTCAGAAACTAAGTCCAAGTTTTTCCAGTGTTGGACTGTGGGTTGGTGTTGGGTTTTTTTGTTTGGTTGGTTGTTTTTTTTTTTAAAATGCACATTTTTTAGTAATGTTTTCTCTCTACTTTATCTCCAAAAAACCAATAAACTTTCCATAAAATCTTCACTGAAATTGGAACATCGCAACAAAATAAGTACTGAGATGGGTTTTTTTCTGAGATAGAAGGTGGCTTAAAGAAAATCAAGGATTTTGTTAGATCATTTCTTTCTCCTTTATGCATTTATTTTTTATTTCATAGCAACTTTTTACTTCCATTTCAGACAGCCAAGACTGAATGTTGTGTGGACATTATCTACTGTTGTGAAAGACAGTGAGAGTTTTACTGGTTGCATAAATAAAACATGAAGAAGCGGCAGAATAACCTTCAGCAGGTCTGTGTCGGGCCCTAAAAGATGCTATTTGGCCTTGATCACCCTGACAAGCCTCAGCTGGGACCTCTGTATATGTCTCCTGACCCCACCTCTCATCTATCAGCTCAAAAGCTGTGTTTAAGCCCAGCTCTTGGTTGATCTGTTGCAGCTATGTTTGTTTTTAGCCCTGCTCCATTTTTTATTCTGTGGGCTCTGGGTACACAGTATAGCATTAATTCCAGTTCTGTCCCTGGCTGTGTTGTCTGCTGCTCCTGTGTGCATCTGGTTCCGCTCTGTGCATCCAGGCATAGAGGCAGAAATTGTTTTGTTTGTTTGTTTTGGGAGTAGAAAGGCTTGGTTCTGTGCACCTTCATGTTGATGCGTTTAACCTTAGTCTTGGTACATTTGTTGGTCTTCACAGAAGTGTTATGGGATAGAGAAAGTGAACCGCGTGGAAGATTGAATGAACTAAATATTTGGATGGAAAGTGTAACTCTTTAAAAACAGAAAAGGTGGGATCCAAAGTTTGTTTATAAGGTGAGAGCATAAAGGGGAAAATCTTAAAGGTTGACTTAAAAGAGAAGCTCAAATGCTGTTGGAGGTTTACAGTATGATAGGTGTCCCATAATAGATCCCTTCCCTCACTACTGTCTATGAATCTATGGGTGGCATGCAGCTAAGGTTCAGGATGGGGAAAATACCAGGACCTGCTGATCTAAAAGTGCCCTACAAACCTTAGGCTACTTATACCTTAAGAGCACACAAGATTTCAAGGGCTGAATGAAGGTTTTTCTAGTAAAGAGAGTGTCTAAGATGACAGCATTCAGTGTTGTATTAGTTGAACTACTCCAGTGAAACTTAGGGAAGAAAAATTAAATGCAGCCTACATTTGTTACAGTCTGTAAAACTGAGCTCCTTAAGCTTCTTTGGAGTCTTCTGAAAGAAGCCATCAACCTCAAGTTATCATGTCTTTTACTAATTTGGCTTTATGCTATCAAGTATCTGAAAAGCACAATCATTGTAGTTGTTTCTGTGAGCATCTGCTCCTAAAATTCAGTGTTTCTCATCTACTGTAAATTAGCTAAGCAGACACATTCTGTTACTTGGTTTTGGTTCAGAACAATAATTGTTATAAGAAAAAGGAGAGCTGTTCCTAAACTCTCTTCCAAACAATGGAGGTGTCAAAAGCAATGAAGCTTGCTCAGGGTGCAAATCTTGATCCCGCCCATTTAAGCAAAATTTGATAGCTCTTTGGTGTTCATGACAATGTCTCCATTTCATGACAATAAACTTCTCAGAAGAAGGCTGAGATTGGCTCTTGGGGCATGGGGGAAAAGAAGGGTTTACAGGGTAGAAGTTCTGTCTGCATCATGAAACTCTTCAACTTTTGAATTTTGGTTGAGTTCTGGATTAAAGACCCTTACCCTCTCCTGTTTTGATATTCACCAATAATGAGGAAAAAAAATCATGAGATTGCATTTTTTTTTTTTTTGAGGTGTTGCAGATTAAAAATTAATGATGAACCAAGATGAAAGATGTATTTTATCCAGAAAATGTTAAGATGAGGCATTTTGGAAACCACTGAAAATCCTTTTCCAAGTCTGTACTTCAAAAAGACAAGAAAGCCAACATATGGTTTGCTTTGGTAGATTGTTTTTTTCCAGCAAATGGTCCTAATGAGGTGTTTTCTGAGGTAGGAAACTAGGAACTAGTCCTAGCTAGGAAAGTAGTTCCTAGTCCTAGGAACTGGTACTACTGGGGCACCACACTGGCCTCTAGCTGAGAAGTAAAAAGTGGAACCTCTGAGGAACTCTAGCTGCCATAATAATCTCTGAGGTCCTGTAGCAGAAAATTCAAATTGGTTTACATTGGTACAAAGCCTGGCTTTAATTTCTGTAAAAGCCTGGGGAGGCAGAATGACCTTTTTAAAATATCTCCTTGTGACTGAACTCTTCAAAGGACAATAGCCAGGAAAATGTAGAACAGGCTCTTCAAAAAGTTCCAGTTTAGAAATGGTTACTTCTTTCTCACACAAGTGACTGTGCAGAGCCATAGAGAATTGAGCTCTTATTGAAGCCAACATGAAAGAACTGCGAAGAGGTTTGCAGTGTTTCACTGGACTAAGAAACACTTTTTTTTTTTTTTTTTTTTTTTGTTACAAGTGTATAATGAAGCAGGTTGTTCCGTGGGAAGTGTAATTAATGAAGTGAGGTTTTCCATGTATCTGTGTCCTGTGATTGAGGGAATTTGAGAAGACGTGAGCTGTGAGTTTTCCTGTGAGGGAGCACTAATGGAGCGTTTCTCCTCTGCCTGACCTTCTTATTTCACAACATTTTAGGGAGCTGAATCTGTGTGAGAGATATATCATTTAGCCACGCTTGAGAAGTTTTAAAATCATTGGCAAGAATAGGTACAAACAGAAATACTGGCTGCCTGTAAAAGAGCCCATGGTGCTACTGAACAGCCCAGGCTCCTCGCTCTTGTGCAGGCTGGACACTGCACAAGCTGACATTAATATGTCAGTGTTAAACTTCTCTGAGGAAAGACGGAATAGCAACAAGAGGTTCACTGACAGTCCTTTGTATGACAAACTGTACAAATATATAAATCAATTGTCCTTGTTCTAAGAGCCTAGTCTTGTCTGATGCACACAGCTCTGGGAGGCTAAGCAGGATTTCACCCCTCCATGATCCCTCTGCCATGCTCCTCCTCACATCTCTGCTGCAGCTTTCTCTGGGTCTTCATGTCCAAGCATCAGGCAGCAAACCCCACACAGGAGCTGCAGATGAAACTAGGTAATGCTTGGTGGTTCAGGCAAAACACAAACGCTGCAGTGCAACTGACAGCAGCTTTCAGGGGCAGTACTCTCTGTCTTCAGAAGGGATGCAAATACATATTGTGTGTCGATTCTTCCACCTTTCACGTGCATGGGACACAGAAGTTTCTTTGTACAAGGAGTTGCAGATATTGCAACCTCTGTCTGGTTAGGGTTTTTTGGCGTGAGCAGGTGCTATGTTTTGCAGGAAGTCATAAAAATTTTTAGGGTGCCCCATTCATCTGTTTTGATATTGTTGTACAAGAGCATTGTGATGTTCTGTACTGGCAGCAGTAGAAAAAGTGAATGGTGGAGTGACACAGTTGCTTTATCTCCAATTGTGAAACCTTCTCATGTGTTCTTTCTTCAGATGAAATAAGTATCTTACTTAAATGCAGTCAGTTGGGCAGAAACAAATGGTTATCAATATAATACAGCTGGCTTTTTTCCCCCTCCTTTTAGCTAGTTTCTATAATGAAAATGTCCTTTTGCATAGCAGTGACTGTGAAAAAATGTTGCTGATGAGCACTTGAACGGGGAATGATTTGCCAGAGTGATCCAAATGGAAAGTCGAGTGCCAGCTCTGAGGTTATGGATTAGGGTTCGTGGCCTTAAAGGCCTGTTCCTGTGACATTGGAAACCCTGAATGACAGGCAAGATAGATACTGTAACAGAGTTATACACCAGAGGGTCTTTTAAGAGACTGATCTGAAGACTGTTGAGTAAATGGATTGTTCTATTTTATGGCTAAACTGTCACTATGGAGATTTGATGTAAAGGAAAAGCAATTCTAGCCTTTTGCTGCTTGTGCATCTCTGTCCTCTTTCTGTGTTAGCAGGTCCTTGACAGTACAGTTGATGCCACAAGTTTGTCCACTGGCATGTATTCAACTTGTCTGTCAGGTGGGGGTTTTTTGTTTGTTTGGGGTTTTTCTTTTTTTTTTTTTTCTTTATTTCACCCCCTGGTGTTGCATAAAGGATTTTCAACAAGAGCCAGGATAGACCTAGATTTCTGTACAAAGGCTCTGAGATTTCTCTCTATTGTTCACCATTGTATTAAATGTGTGCTCGTCACTGATAAAGCTCACGCAGTCCTCAGTCAGACCTAATTCCTCCCAGCTTTTTCTCCTCTCTAGAAGAGTTTTCTATATTGAGAGAAGCCATCGCCTATCCAGACAACTATCTACATTATTTTGACAAAAGTATGACTCTCCTCCTGGTGCAGAAGTTTCTCTTCTACTCCTTCCCTCATTATCTATTGACTTTAAAACAGTTTTCATGTTTCCAGTCTGGCAAGCTTTTTGAGGCTATTTGGAGGAGATAGCTACTTGCTGACTTTGCATTTTTTTCCATTCTAATTTCTAGAACCTTTTCCAAGAGATCTCCTTTTCTGGGGATCTTCAACATTCATTTCAGTTTCCAGACTGAAGGAGGAGGATCAAGCAGGAGGTACATTTGCCTCTCACCCTAAGTGCTTCTGTGTTCTGGTCAGCTCCAGAGAAGTTTCCTCTATGAAATTCACAAAGTAAAGCTCTCTCTTTTATCAGTCTCTTTAAAAATGTGGACTTGAGGTTATTTTTTTTCACCTCACATTCATGTAACTACAAATATAAGCAGTTTCTGTTAGTTGCTGTTGGATCCAATATCCCAACAGACATGAGGCTGCTTGCAGCTCCATGTCTCCAGGTCCAACCAGCAGTGAGGCTGGAGGTGTACTCACAAAAATTTAATTTAATTTATATTTTCCATGTTCAAAATAATTTCTTTACTGGTTTAAAACATGGTGAATATGATGATAATATATATTTGCTTTACTCATCTGTGAGGTTAAAAGAATACGGAGGAAGAATAGAAAGCCAATGGAACTTGACAAAGAGACCAGGAGGAATAATGAGGCAGAGTGAGGCATGAGGCAGAAGGCATATATATAGTAATTAATCATAAGAGTTTATATGCTTTCTGAAGCTGTTGACGTGTTTGGTCCACAGAGGAATTTAACAGCATCTTCATTAACTAATGGGATCTTTCTCCAACCAGGCTGACCCCATTTTTAAGTCTGTAACAACATTTCATTCCTGCCTCAGGTGTTTTTGAGAATCGTTCACACCAGAGTAAAATTCAGGAGACCAGCAGTGCCTGCAGATTTAACATCATCCATCGCTCTGTGTGGTGTAAGAGCAGTTGTTTCGTTTATGCATATGTGAATACTAAGCCAGTTTTATTAGCTACCTGATTAGGTTCCCATTAAGAACAAAGCCTATGTTTTTATATTCAAAATGAAATGTGTTTTCCTAGCAATTCAGATTAGACAGACTGCATTTCTTCCACTGGTGTTTGAAAGTATCCAGTTCAGATCACTATTTCTTTTTACCTCCTCAGACAAACCCTAATCATTGTGACAGTTCAGATTGAGCCCTGTGAGCCATGAAAATGCCAAGGGACAGATTGCCTTTTTCTCTTTCCAAGAGCAGTCTGCTCTCACCCAGCAAAAAACAATTTAGTGTGTTAAGGAGCTAAGGGAAACATGCAGTTTTTGAAAGACTGGCATTAAAAATTATGCTTGTGATTTCATGCCGAATAACTTATCTGGTATACAGAGGCAGGGCTCATTAAAATATGAATTTCTAACATGGTATATATGGATCTTTGGTTTTATTTAAAAAAAAAAAAAAGTCAGGTAAAACCCAACCTCCAGTGTGTAGCGTTTCCCCACAGAGAGCAATGGTTGTGCACATGAGAAGGCAATGCAACTACTCAATTCTCAAGCTGTGCACTTGCTAGAAATGGGCAAATATTGAAAAGACATTGTAGTGATCCAAATTCATGCCTGTGGTTCAAATAATCAGAAGAGAAAAATCCTAACTGAAATTGCATTATTTCCTTGCTCTCTTAGCATCTACTTACCAAAAGGAAAATCTCTTGATGGTGTGAAATCTGTGGATAAACATACTTTGCACATGAACACCTATGAACCAGATCCTGAGAGGGATGGCTGAAGTTAGTTAAAACTCTCTTTGATTTCACTTGGAGTGGGATTAATTTAGTAAGAAGAAGCAAATCTCTGAGTGTTCTGAAGTCCCTCCAAAACCCCAGTGATCAGGGGAACATAATTGTAAATGCCGAAAAACAAACATTTTAAGATTTGGCCAATATAATTGATTTATCCTGCATGAAATAATTCTTGTATTCATGAAGATCTAATCTCATGATTATCTCACTTTGGTTTCCTTTCATTAAGATGAAGATAGTAGTTGTATCCAAAGAAAGACGTTGATTTAGGAGAAAACTGTCTTAGTCATTCATGACATTCACCAAAAAAAATATTACAGGTTACTCTGCTTCAGAAAATGACACTGGAGAAACTGAATATCCCCATCTAAATCTTGTTTCCATGTTACAGTTTCTGTATCAGAAACAGCTGTGGATTGTCAGCCCCACAATATGGATTTGCAGAAAATTGGTGTGGGAGCAGTGCCAGTGAAAGCTGCAGTCAGTTTGGGATAGTTTCTTCATTAATTCATGATGAAGATAGGAACCCTAGAGCAAGTATGCAAAACAAATTCTGTAAAGAGGAACCAAATAAATGACAATGTTTTATTTTCACATGAAACACAGTTCTTAGCATAAATAATTCTCTGATGTGTTCACTGAAACTGTAGTAGCAGTGAGGATCCCGTTCGCAGGCCAGACTCATGCTTGGAGCTATCTAAACACGGTGCAGAGGTCACTGTACCATAGTGTCACCCTAAATACTTTGCCTGTTTAATCTCCTTTCCCTATGAGGCATTTCAGTAACCCAGTTCTACTGGCAAAAAGTGCTCGCAGAAGGCAAATTTTGAAGTCATGCATTCAAGTTGTCATGGAAACCGCCCTTTAAATTTTTATGCACAATTATTCTTGATAGAGGCATATGCTAATCCAATCAGAGCTGAGGAAAATGTTGTGTGGACTATCTGGCCTGCCACAGGCCATTAGTCTTGAAGCTTGAACACATGCAAAGAACCCATGGGGATAAAACAATAAAAGAACTGTTCAGGAAAGAGTTATGTGTACGGTGAATTGACTATCAGCTCTGGATGGGTGCAGAAGCTCTTGTGATGTGCTCCAGGGTGACCTTGTTCTGCTGCTGAAGTCACAGCGCCATGATGTCAGCGACGACACCCCCTTTCTGCAAAGAGCATCGTAGCCATTGCGAGTCTCTGTGCTCCCCGAGGCTGTTGGCAACTTCGTCCCCACAGCACCCGTGAAGAGACTGGCATCAAGTCACCCAGGAATCAGGGTCACCCCGGGCAGTGGGATCCCTGCCTTCCCAGCCACGCAGCGATGGTGCATTTTCTTTTTCAGTGGGGGAAACATGATGTTGTACAAGTCCCCCAATTTCCCTGATTTGATTATTCCTCAAGGAGCTTTCAGTAACTTTGCCTAAGATTAGGGCCATTAAAACCATGATAACAGTGAATTGGTTTCCGCTCATCATTTTGAGAGGTTCCTGCCTTGCTGTTTGGTCAATGCTTGGCTCAGACCATCAGTGGAGCAGAAGGGGTAGAAGAACAAGCAGCTGAGGAGGGGTTCAGGAGAAAGCAACTCACACGTTCAGGACCACTGTACATCATAGATGTGCTTTAGAAGGGTCCTACTTCCAGTTTCTCCTTCATGTTCTCTTCTTTATTTACTAATGACTCTTCAGGTTTAGATTGCAGATAGAAACGGATTTTGGTTTTTTTTTTTTTTTACTTTTTTCACCCCATTATGGATGCTAATTTTGTTCTGTGGGCACAGAACACTGACATAGTATTAAGAACATCAGAAGTGTTGTATCATTACTTTTCTCCCAGTCCAACAGAGCTTAATGTATAGTGCTGCATGCTGCTTTCCCTGCCCAGCCCAAGTGGCCACTCGCTCATTACTGTGATTTCAAGGCCAGTCACAGAAATCCCTGCTGAGTGTTGCTGCACAGACACAGGGTAGCTCCTGAACAAGGATGCTCAGGTACCAGGAATGGTGCTGGCACACGTGCTGTCCATGCTTAGTTCAAGGGCATGCAAGACTCATAAAAGTTGTGTTCAGGGATATAAAATTCAGGTGCTGATTAACCCCATTCTTCCCAGGGAAGATGGTGTCCCTGAATGAACTTTTGTCTTCATTCTGTTTGATTCTGCATGCATTAGAGAGTCTGATGTAAATCTGTTACATCTGGGTTTTGGGTTGGGATTGTTTGTTGCCTCTTTAACCTGTCTAGAGGATAAGGAAGGGAAGAAAAGAAGACTTAAATTTTATGCTTTAAGCTAAGAAATAATTAAACCAAAGTTGATGTCCAAACCAGACCTCTCTAAGATTGGGGATGAGGGTGGTTGGAGGGGGAAGGAGGGGAAGGTGTTAAGAAAGCATTTGGGTTTATGTTAAGAAAGAATAAATGATCAGGTTCAAATTTAATTTAAACCAGAGCTTTATGGGTTGCAAGGCCACAACATTTACGTTTATATGTGAATACATATAAACACTATAACAGATGGCTAAATGACAAAAGAGAGTCAAAGCGAGAAAGAATTTCGCAAGTGCAGAGTGCAGAAACCTTCAGAGAAGGGAAAAATTCCTGACCAGGACAAAGGAACGAGCACAGCCAGACTTGGGAGGGGATCAGACACAAGGAAATTAATTAATTGCCTGAAAAAAACAAATCAGGTGGCAAGACAGGGGTGGTAAAATCAGTGAACTAAAAGGTAAAAAAAATCAGTGCAAACCAAGAAGAAATGAGTCATAGCTGTGGAGGAGGGTAACACCAAGGAGGACCTTCAGCCGCTTCCAGCAGGTGAGCAGTGTCCTGTTCAGCAGTGTCGGCTGCTGCTGCTCCAGACCATGCCAGGGATCTGCCTACGATGGATGGCACATGTGTACGTGCAATGCGCTCATCAGCTCATTTGTGGTGCGCAAACCCATTCTGACGACACATGTTGCATGCTTGATGCTGTCTTTATAGTCTACACCACTCAAATTCAGAAAACAAGCAAAAAAAATAAATCTCTCTAATAAAGATTTTGTCTTCCTTTTCTTTCCTGTAATTGCATTTTCAGTCATCCATAATCTGGCCTTAAAGGACATTCTTTTATAAATTTATCCAATTTCCACATAAAGCAGTGGGAAATTAATGCTTACAACATTGTATTATATCCCAAGCAACACTAATTTTGGGAGGAAAGACATATCCCTCGGTTAGTAGTTAGGTCAGTCGCATTATGGTTGTTGTGATTGTTCTTAATTTTTGTCCTGTTATGCCCTTGTAGTTCCCAAAGCTCCAGTCAGACATAGAGATCCACTGTGTGCATAACCATGAACTGAAACATTAATTTGTTTCTCTAACTTTTCTACATTTACAGGTGAGGGGGTTTTGTGCTGAATTCTGGCCAAATCAGCGAGAAAAACTTGAAAGGATTCCTGAAGCCTTATAGGAAGCAGGTCATTTTTGGCCAGGCAGGCAGGAGAGGCAGCTGTGTGCTCATGCTTGAGTCTGTCCTGGACAACCCCCATCCTTTCCAGAGCTGGATGGCTGGGAGGGAAAGTGAAGGATCACACTAACTGAAAAGAGTATTCCCCAAGCTTGGCTTCCTGTACCCATGGAAAGGAGGCTCCATTCTCTATGGCTCTGAAGTGGACACCCGTTCTCAGAAAGTCATCGCTGCTTGAATCTGCAGCAAGTGGAGTAGAGAGGGACATGTAATAACCCCTGTCTAGCTCTCCCAAATATCACTCCCTTATGGCTCACGGGCGGTTGTTCTTCAGTTTCTTCTCTTCCTATGCCACAAGTACACAGGTCAAACTTCACCTTTGCAGACCATGAATGTACACAGTAAGTGCTCAATGATATACTCAAAATTTGATCATTTTCTAAAAAAACAGTCACTTGGAGATTCTTAAATATTTAACAAATGCTCAAATGTTGAGACACATAAAATCATCAGCCATTTTTGAAAATGTAAGTGGGAATACAGGTTGGAGATTTTGTCCTATTCAAAATATCATGACTGAAGTAAACAGACATTTAGTTAACCAGTAGGAAGATACATGGAGGGAGCAACTCCATGCACTGGAGACATAAGGGTCAGCTACACTCCACTCTGGACATCATTTTTTCCCAGTGAAGCACATCACTAGTGTGTAATCAGTCCTCATTACTGTGCATAATAGTATGAGCAAACAAAGCCCTGCAGAGGAATAGGCATGTCCTGCAAGTCTTTAAATCACTGTATCATGTGAAAGAAATGAATGCAGAATAGTATTGACACAGAGAACTTCTCGAATATACTGGCTTTAAAGTGATGCAGTGTGACATCAGGCCCTGTGCTAGTGAGATCCACTCTACCCTATCTAATTCATCTAACTTCATTGTAATATTCATATTAGTGTGTCTGACTAAAATCTCTCAGCCATCAAAACTCAATAAAACACCTATAGCTCCTGTGTGAACAACGGCCTGGTGTTGAGCTTGATGGGCATCACTGTGAGGTCTTTTTTGATAGTACCCTTCTGTGCCCTCCTCACAAAACATGAATTTGTGGCCATTGGGACTTAGTGTCTTTGTTAATGTTTGCACAAATTTCTCTATGGCCAAAAAAGGTTCAAACTTAGAATACAATAGCCATGCACTGTAATAAATGGTAGATTTATAACACTGAGATATTTTTTGAGGTCAGCATTTGTTTATTCAGTTCTATTTATTTGCTTATTATTTGGATTTGGAATATAATGGGATTCATGTCAAAGCATAAATCCGTTCATTAGCATGATTTGTGTGACAGAAAGATATTTCCTGAAGCAAAGTGGAGTTCAACACAATGTACATTTCTACACAGCGTACAACATCTATACACATAATTTTCTGTTTAGATGGCAAGTAACTTATACCATTCCGTTAGGTTAATTTTCCTTGGACTCTGTATAGCATAACCCATCTTTTCATATTTTCCTTTGCTGGCTGAGAATTGTGACTTGGTAATTCAGGAAGCGTACTCTCAAAAAAACTCTGAAATTAAGACCAATTGTGTTGAACAGAGCAGTTAAAGCCTGAGACAAAAAATTGCCACCAGTCTTTTTTAAATATCAGTTGCTTTAAATTGACATAAACTTGCCTTCACAGACTTGTTCTATGTTGAATAAGAGATTTCTCCTCCATTGTGTTCTGGGTGAAAATGCCTACTTTCTCAGACCTTTCCCTATCCTAAAAGTTTTCCTTCTCTTCATAGCTACATAGTCAAAACTTATCCTTCTGAAAGCTGCTGTAATACAGGGATTTAAACAGAAACATTTTGTCTGAGGAGCAAATAAGAGAATATTCTGCTTTTCATCTCCATCTTCTGAAACAACAACAGGCTTTCCCAGTGTTTCTGAGATTACTTGTTATAACATCTCTTTTCAGGCTTCAGTCCCAGACCCACAGGACTGCTAGGGTCCTGTCATGGTGTGACAGGGTAATCAGGTAATCACTCTTTTAGTGAGAGGATCCGAGCGTGTGGGAAGGACTGCATTCCCCATTCAGCTCCTCAGCAGCTGTTTACAGTAGTAACTTTAATTGCAGGAAAACTCTAGCCTTATTGATTCTGACAATGCTGAGTTCTTTTGTGCCTGAGACATGGCAGAGTCCCCAGGTTTCAGCAGGTGAGTTACGACTCCTACAGCTCAGGTGGGAAGTCTGTGCCTCCCCCAGCAAGTGATGGAGGGGAGCGCATGGAGCAAACAGGTCTGAGGGAGCTGCACCTCCACATGACAGATCCTCCAGGGCATCATCCTTTAGACTAGCTACAGTCCAGTCCTGCAGGCTGAGTCTACTAGCAGGTGAAGCATTTTTGACATGCTTCTGGAGGTTAGTGTCATCTGGAGGAAAGCCAGTTCACATGCTCTGAGACTGCTTTGTGATGTGAATGGAGGCAATACAGAGATTTCCTACAGAAATGCTTTTCCAACCCAAAACCACCATGCTGTTACAGTCACACCCCAAGTCTCCTTGCTGGTCTTGCCAATGGCTGGCTTTGAAGTGACAAACGCACGTGTATGCAAGTGTATAGCTACAGAATCAGCTGAGGATTTCATTCCTATGCCAGTGGCTTGTAAAAATAACAAAGTAAATCTGGAACACTGGAATTAAAAGAAAGAAAAAAGCTCTTTGTAGGAAGTAAGAGGAGCAAATCTTTAGGAAGACAAGTCTGTAACAGGTCAGGTACACATGGAATCCGTTCATCACAAGTTTACCGGGCTGCCAGTTGTCTTTCAAGTTTTATTTATTCCTTTCAAAAGAAGTTAAGTACTGACATTTTTATCATCTGCCAAATGTATCTTGTTCTGCTCTTAAAATTCTGCTTCCTTTTTTTCTGCTCTTCTACATTTCTGATTTTGCAACATATAAGTGTGTTCCTCATTGGCAGCTGTTTTACACCACTGTAGTAACCACGCACACCTCAGGTCTCTGCGCACCTACCTCCATTGCTCCATGCAGTAATATCCTTACAATTAGATGTATCCTTCCTCATTCAGTTTTCCCCATGAAATGCAGGAATTGCAACATGTTCGGGGAATGTAAAAGCATTTTTTTCAAATTTATTTGATAGTGGTACATAAGTTCATGAATAGCACCCCTTCAAAGTGGATTAAATTATCAACAAGACCACTTGATTAACTGTACTGTTACCGTTATTGTCTATTTTTGCACACATCAAATAATGCTAGGGTAGTTAGACTGAAAAGAGGGAAGTTAAATACATAAAGAAAAACATCCCTGTATTATCAACACTGTTTTCAGCACAAATCCAAAACATAGCTCCATACTAGCTACTATGAAGAAAATTAACTCTATCCCAGCTAAAACCAGCGCACACACTAAACTAAATTCCATCCCAGCATCACAATCTGGAGATGAAGATGGGCTCACTAATGTGGAGTAAACAGATAAAATTCAGATTCCTATGCCTCACCACCTATACTGATTTTAAAATCTTGTGCAGGAAAACTCTTAAGAATGGATTTTTCTTGAAGCATTTTTACTAGTTGTAATGTGAAAATATAAGAATGTGTAAACTTGTTTTTGTTAGTCTAGATCTGCTGAAAGCCAGAATTTTAAACTGTATGAAATACAGATACTTTGTTCAGTGGGTTTCTCTTAACAGTACGTGCCTTGTCCTATTCAAGTACAGTGGACTTTGTTAAGAATATTAGGAATGGTATATATTAGTTTTATTAGGAATATATTCTTAATGTAGAAATATATATCAGAAATATTCCGATTATTACCTAAATATGAGGAGTTTAGGGACCAGCCACTTGGAAGAATGAGTTTTGTCTCAGGGCTTGTATGCTGACTGGTTTCCTTGCAAAATCTCATGTGCTTCGGAGCTACAAATTAACAGAGGAGGGAACACTCTCTCTTCATGCTCATGGCACAAGACACAGAACATGTATTTAAGTATTGCCCTGGATTTTGCATCTAACTTCCAGAAATCATCTCACATAACTCATGTATTCTTTGCAGCAGAAACTGGAAAACAAAACAAAACAAAACAACCCACAACAAAAAAGCCAAACCAACCCACAAAAAAACTACAAAAAACCCAGTAATAAAACTGTGTTCAAAATCTGAGGTGATTTCTGCTTGAAAGTAAATTACCTCAAGAAAAGTGTTATTCCAAAAGACTTTTTAAATCTAATTTCACTTATGCAGATAAAGTGGATTTCTTTTGCTAGGGGATTCACAGCTGTCCAGACTTGGAAACTGAATGGTATGAAATGCAATAGGCCACCACTGTTGAATAGAGGAGTGACCATGTAACATTTGTCTGAAACATCAGATGAGAGGTTGTATCTTCTCTTTCCTGGTCTGATGGCACAGGGCCAATGGGACACTTGCTGCATCATCTACTCTTCAGTCAGATCTTTAAAACAGGACTAAAACTAGACCTAAGGGCTCAGTAATAGATCTCATCCCAATTTTTAAGCATGGAAAGTGGCTTGATGATTTATGGAGAGATGACAGAAGAAGGCTAACTTTTAGATATAAGAAATGCCTCTCCCTTAAAATAATTTGGCTCACAGTACATAGATAAAAAAGGAGAAAAGCTGTCTGCCTTTGTATTTCTGGTATTCTCTTACCATGGCTTTAAGAAATCAGTTTGCTAATGTCTTCACTGGATAATAATCACATTCAGATGTTAATGTAAAAGTTGCCTTTTACTGTGAGCTCAAAACTCCTATTGGCTTTCATGAAACATCACCCAGGACACCAGTTTGTGACTGCCAAAATTACATGGTTGAAGGAAAATGATATGAAATATCCAAGTCATTTTCTAACCATCTGTAATGTGGCTTCAGTAACTGGTGTCTTCCAAACACAATGGTAGTGTAATGAGAGGATGCTCTGCTTATCTGGACCTTGGACATGTTTGGACATTTTACTAGATAAATTAAGATTCATAAATATTTAGATTTTCTTCTTTTTTCTTACTCAAACACTTAGCCTACAGCTCTTTGATAATCTAAAAATGATTGCATTCCCAGTTATTTAAGTAAATATTTAACATTTAAAGCAAGCTCATGATGAGGGTGTTTTATGTTTAAGGTAAGGAGCAAAACTAAAATCCAGTTCCTGGTATTTTAGATTAGCTCATTTTGTGAGTGAGAAGCGTGAAAAGCT